>NW_026600513.1:0-216508 GCF_029448725.1 Salvelinus fontinalis
CCAACGGAACTATGCCTTATGGATTTAGTCACGCACGCATGCACACACACACAAACACACACCTGCCTGTCACGGTTTCACACATGCGTTTAATGCCAGGATTCAGCTAGGATACTGACTGTTCAACCATTACAACCTGAAAGGATCACATATGTTACATGACATATTGTATACATCCTGCTGTTAACTTTGCCTTAGGAACTCATGACATGGTAGTACTTTCAGAACTGGCTGTACTCATCAGAACTGATCTGACCTCTCTCAGGTTATACTGTTTATGTATTTTGACAATGCTTGAATAATATATTTCTAATAAAAATATGGGATATGAGAAATATTACTTTGATTCATTCTCTGTCTCCCCCTCTCCCTCCCCATCCCCTCCCACCTCTCCCTCCCCATCCCCTCCCCCCTCTTCCTCTTCCTTTCTCCACCTTTCTCAGACAGCCCGGTCTCTCACACCTCCCTCCGACTCTTCCTCCCTTACTCCCTTCCTGACTTCCTCTCGCCCCCCCCGCCCGCGGAAACCACGGGATTCACAGCCCAAGATGAGGAAACTCAAATACCATCAGTACATTCCCCCCGACCAGAGAGCCACGGCCGGGACTGCCGGTAATAGTCTTTATACTTTCAAAAACATGATGATATTTTATGTATATTTTACCTTTCATACAATACTTGCAGCCCAATGTGCTTTACATGACAAATGTTGTCAAAATGAGTCCACTAAACAGCAGGGAAGTTGATCATTATTAACATTGTGCTCAGGGGGAGGGGCCAGTCAGAGGAGCCCCACACCAGCCCAGCTCTTAGACCCCGCCTACTCCAGCCTCCTGCAGCAACAGCAGGTGTTCCTCCAGCTGCAGATCCTCCAGAACCAACAGCAGAATCAGCAGCAACAGGACCAGCAGCAACAGCAGCAGCTCACCGTCACATCCAGGTAGGTACCACTACATACACCACACCAAAGCTCCCTCCCCTGGGCCTTCTCACAACAACTGTGCTTTCATTCAGATCTTATACTGTTCATCAGACTATTTCAAGTTGGTTAACCATTACATGTGCGCTGGCAACTATCATGAATGTTTTGTTTTTATCAAAGCGGAGACACCAACCAAATGGTGAGGTTCTCTGGAGCCATGCACCAGGACCCTCAGCCTGTATCCAAGGCAACAAACCACACCTCTGTGGACACAAGTCCCTCCAACAAGTCTGAGCTCCTCCCACCTAACCTGGTCGACCTCACGGTAATATGGGCAGGACAATAACTTGAATATTTGAATGTTTATAGCACTTCTCACTTCCTATTTATCTGTACCTCCTCTTCTTTATTTTGTCCTTGCTTGCTTCTCTTCATTCTCTGACCTCTTTCTCTCATCCCTCTCTATTTGCTGTCCCTGACCCTGTCCTCTGTCACACTCCGTCCTCCTTCTCACCCAGGTGTCTGAGTTGCGACAGCAGCTCCGTAAGCGAGGTCTTCCTGTCTCCGGCACCAAGCCCGCCCTCCTCCAGAGGCTCCGCCCTTTCCAGCTGCCCCACCTGTGCTTGACCCCTGTGCCCCTCTGCCAGCTGGGTACCAGCCTGGAACCCCTTACCCCCACCTCCTTGCTCACCCCCAGCCACTACCCCAGCTCCTGCCCCAGCTCTGGAACTGATTCCCCCACCAACAGCCCTAACCATCAGGTCTACATCCAGTCCACTGGAGTTCTGAGCGGGGTTCCAAACGGAATTGTTAATGACATTCCGAATGGTAATACTAATGGTAATACTAATGGAATAGGGGTCAGTGTGGTGGAGGAGCAGTGTGGCTTCCTGGCCCCTGCGTTAACCCCATCATCGACACCCAGCCCCGGTCTCCCCCCACGCTCCTCTTCGCCACTGTCGACTGGCGCCTCCTGGCGGTCGGAACAGGAGCAGCAGGAGCTGAGCCTGGAGCTAGAGATGAGGGAGAGGATGAGGAGCAGGCCCAGGGAGAGGCTATCTCCTCCTCTGTCTCTATCCTGTGGGGGTTCCCTCCATCCCTTCCTGCAACAGGATCCAAGATGGCCCAGAGAGACACCAGAGAGGGAAGGACAGACAGAGATCCTGTTCACACAGGTAAACTAACACGCTTGACTGTTAGTCAGTCAGACAGACAGACAGACAGACAGACAGACAGACAGACAGACAGACAGACAGACAGACAGATCAGTCTCTCCTATATCTGACAGACAGACAGATACACCATAGTCTCTCCTATATCTGACTCAGTCAAACAGATACACCATAGTCTCTCCTATATCTGACAGATATACCATAGTCTCTCCTATATCTGACTCAGTCAAACAGATACACCATAGTCTCTCCTATATCTGACTCAGACAAACAGATACACCATAGTCTCTCCTATATCTGACTCAGACAGACAGATACACTGTAGTCTCTCCTATATCTGACTCAGACAGACAGATACACCAGTCTCTCCTACATCTGACTCAGACAGACAGATACACCATAGTCTCTCCTATATCTGACAGACAGACAGATACACCAGTCACTCCTATACCTGACTCAGTCAGACAGATACACCATAGTGTCTCCTATATCTGACTCAGACAGACAGCTACACCATAGTCTCTCCTATACCTGACTCAGACAGACAGCTACACCATAGTCTCTCCTATGCCTAAATTAGACAGACAGATACACCAGTCTCTCATATACCTGACAGACAGACAGATACACCAGTCACTCCTATACCTGACTCCCTATATCTGAATCAGACAGACAAATACACCATAGTCTCTCATATACCTGACTCAGACAGACAGATATGCCATAGTCTCTCCTATATCTGAATCAGACAGACAGCTACACCATAGTCTCTCCTATATCTGACTCAGACAGACAGATACGCCATAGTCTCTCCTATATCTGACTCAGACAGACAGATACGCCATAGTCTCTCCTATATCTGACTCAGACAGACAGATACGCCATAGTCTCTCCTATATCTGACAGACAGACAAATACACCATAGTGTCTCCTATACCTGACAGACAGACAGATACATCCGTCTCTCATATACCTGACAGACAGACAGATACATCCGTCTCTCCTATACCTGACTCAGTCAGACAGATACACCAGTCTCTCATATACCTGACTCAGACAGACAGATACACCAGTCACTCCTAAACCTAAGAGACAGACAGATAGACTAGTTTCTTCTATACCTGGCAGCCAGACAGATACACCATAGTCTCTCCTATACCTGACATACAGACAGATACATCATTCACTTCTATACCTGACTCAGACAGACAGATACACCAGTCTCTTCTATACTTGACTCATCTCTCCCCAATAAACTTCACGCAGGTACACAACTATATCATCCACAAGATTTAGCTGAGACAGTGCAACACATCACTGTGATTTTATCTTACCATTTACAATATTCACCGTTAAATACTGTATAGCTTCATACAGTATGTACAATTGAACCTTCTCCACTGTCCAATCAGGTGTTCTGTTGCCAGCCGTGGGATGTGATTGGCCAGGACTTTGAGCTGCCCATGCAGATCACAGCCAGTCCCATTCAAGCGCCACCCAGCGTCCGCAGTCTGGAGGAGGAGCTGCAGGAGGCCATTAACAGAGTACTGGTCAGTGTGTGTGTGTGTGTGTGTGTGTGGAAATCAGGTTCACTGCTGACATTCATTGTATTTTGTAAAAGGTGACCCTGTCAAGTAAACCCTTGGGTGATTTCCCTGTCTCTGTCCTGCCCTCCTTAGATGGACCCCAGTCAGTCAATAGAGGACATTCTGGAGGAACCTACCACCTGTGTGGGTGAGTGGATAGCTCTCTGGCCTCTTAACAATGACACTTTATAGTTCTGTAGTCACCAAGACTGGTCATGGATAATTACAGGCTTTTGTTTGTTTGTAATGCCTTCCCCCTCTCTTCTAGACTCGCACTCCTCCTCTGTCTCAGTCACTATCCTCCCTGGCCCCTCCTCTCCTCCCCAAACAGACCAAGCCCAGCCTTTCCGTTGTCATTCAAAGGATGACAACTTCCTGTCCTCTCCTCTCTGCTCCTCCCTCCTGCTGGAGCTCCCGCCGTCGCCTTCGACGATGGTTCCCCGCCAAGCCGCCCCACCCCATCTCCCTCCCTCCATCTGTACTTCTCCCCTGCCTCCCGCTGTGACCTCACGGAAGAGGCCGGCTCAGGCAACCTTTGACCCTGCTGATTGGTTGGAGTCGCTAGCCTCTGGACTCCGCCCTCTCAGTCCTCCATCTGGCCCATTCGTTGAGACCGACTTTGGCCTCAATTCGGATCTGAACGTCAACCGAGCGTTGGATCTCATGGTGGAGCAGTGGTGAACGTCTTAGGTGGACTGAGTGTCAGTGTGTGTGTTTGAATGTGTGTGTGTTAGTCGAACTTCAACATACACCTCTCAAACAATGGGAACAGATTTGTGAATGTCCATCCATCCATCAGTCTATCCATCCATCCCCTCTGTCCACTTTGTGAGTGAGTAGTCTGTTTGAGAGAGCTGACTGCAGGTCTGAACCCCAAGCAATGTCGAGAGACAGATGCTACTGCATTGGAAGAGATGAAAAAAGACTGAGTTGCATTGGTGGAACAATAACTGGCAGAGGGACTCACACACTCACGCACACACTCACGCACACGCACACGCACACGCACACGCACACGCACACACCACACACACACACACACACACACACACAATGCATATTTGGAGTCACACACAATCCAACACATTGTTTACAGCCACAGTCCATAGTGTTCCCCCAGCCACAGTCATTGAGTCCGAGTCATTCATAAAGGGCAGACAGGGCACACAGCTTGTCCATGTCTCCAGACCTTTCCCCTAGTGCCAGACACACAGTCGGCATGTGGAGAGAGAGAGCTGGCAGACACCACACAACCCTTACAGGGAAGTGTGTGTGTTTGTGCACGCCTGGCTGCTTCTGTTTTTAAGTTGGTGTGTGTGTGTGTTAATACACATGTAACAGTATAGGCTTTACGTCGTCCCCTCGCCCGACACGGGCGCGAACCAGGGAACCTCTGCACACATCAACAACAGTCACCCACGAAGCATCGTTACCCATCGCTCCACAAAGGCCTTTGTGGAGCAAGGGGCAACCCTACTTAAAGTCTCAGAGCAAGTGACGTAACTGATTGAAATGCTACTAGCGCGTACCCGCTAACTAGCTAGCCATTTCACATCCGTTACACTCACCCCCCTTTCAACCTCCTCCTTTTCCGCAGCAACCAGTGATCCGGGTCAACAGCATCAATGTAACAGTATAAATTTTACGTCGTCCCCTCGCCCCGACACGGGAGCGAACCAGGGAACCTCTGCACACATCAACAACGGTTGCCCACGAAGCATCGTTACCCATCGCTCCACAAAGGCCGCGGCCCTTGCAGAGCAAGGGGCAACCCTACTTAAAGTCTCAGAGCAAGTGACGTAACTGATTGAAATGCTACTAGCGCGTACCCGCTAACTAGCTAGCCATTTCACATCCGTTACACACACACACACATTGTATATTTATCTGAATTGTTGCAAATATACTCGTAGCTCCTACTTTGTGTAGACTAAGTGTGCAATGTCTATGAGTATTGATTTTGTACGGTTGATCTGAGAGAGAGAGAGAGAGAGAGAGAGAGAGAAAAGAGAGACTGCTTCCACATTTCGTGCCTATTTTAATTGTGGTTTCAACACTAGTCTGTTGCTGCAATATATAACACTATGAGGGGGTCACTAAAACCTAATGAACCACTATGTTCAATTCATTGCTTGTCTTTTTTTTATTTAAGAGAGAAAAACTGGTAAACATCCTATTAAGCCAAGAGATAAATAGCAATCACTCTGAGAGGCTTCAGCGCATGCTACACGGCCATATTACCAGAGTGTATGTTCTCATCAGTGTCTGAGAACAGGTGGTCTCTGTTTTATGAGGTCCTCCCACAGTGTTTGGAGGAAACAGCGTGGTGCTCTACACACTGTAACGGCCACAGTCACTGTTTACACCTGTTGTTATGGAGATAAAAAGGTCAAATAAAGGTTATGCGCAGGATAACAATGTCAATTAAATTTCATGAAAGAATTTCATGATTTTAGCTTCGATTTTTTCGGTGCTTTATCCCATACTGTAAAAACAGGTAGAATCAGGAAATAAATCTGTCCCAAAGAGAGGCTGTTCTGATTGCAGGAAGTGACACAGATGTTCCCTGAGACAACAATCTCTCTCTTGGCCAGTTCCAAATGGACCCCTAGCCCCTACCTCCTAGGCACTTGAGGAGGATAGAACTGGATAGATATAATCAATATGGTAATAGCTCCACCATTCCCCTGATAGGCTATGTGGAACTTTCCCCATATCGCTCACAGCTATCCAGCCTACTAGAAGTTGTGCCCTGGGGAAAGGGGCTAGAGGCTCTAAAAGGGGCTAGAGGCTAGAGGCTTTAAATGACCACCAGGGGTGTCCCATCAGTAAAGAGCTGAGGAGGTAAATACTGTACTTCTCCCTAACATGGATCATGATGAAGTTGTCTGTGTTTCCGTGCTATCAGTGATTGACGGTCAAGGGCTTATTCTCTTATTCTTATTCTTATTGACAAGGCAGTCCAAGGGCTTATTCTCAGGGTCAGAACATTCAGTATTTACAGAGCAGATATTATTCTCTATTCCACATGATGTTCTACCAGATCCAATGGTTCTGAGGTCATGACAGACTTAATTCAGCTGTTGTGATTACAATTAGTTGTATGGCCTGTCAATTAGTGAAGTATGTGAGCACTGATTATGGCCTGGTCTGAGAGCAACCCACAGCCTCTGTTAGCAGTATGGCGACAGCTCCACCTAGCCTTCCAATAGGCTTAGGGGAACTTCTGCCATATTTCTTCTGCCTATCTGGTTCATGTAGATCAGAAAACCAAAGGGTTGTAGGGGCTAGGGGTTGTTTTTGGACCAGGCCTGTGTTATGTTCATTGGGAGAATACAACACATAGTGTGCTTTCCTAACCTCCTAGCTGACTTGACACCCTTCTTAAAAACCATTGTGTGAACAACAAACTGTGATCTTACTAATGTTCCCCAGAGACATATTTATTTATATCTATATATATGGCTCTGATGTTCCCCACCCAGTCTCTGAATAATAACCACTGCGCTATGTGCAATATGGTGTATGTGAAGGGCACAGCCATTGGGAAATACCAGGCCCCCATATCTCTGTCTTGTCGTTACTCTAAACATAATGGGTTCTCACTCAACAAGATGTCGCATAAAGCTTAGTTCATTTTACGGGTTTCACTGCATCAGGGATAGCGTACGCAGATGTTTCAGCTTCACAGCCTTCTTCAGTGTGTAGGTACTAATGTATTTGAATTCAAAACAGCATTTGTAGGGTACAACAGATTAGCAGCAGGTACTTCTAAATAGGGCTACCAATCATTTGCCAAGCTTTCATGTTGAAGCATTTCACGAGCAGCTTTCCTCGTAGAACTGTACAAAACCATGTTGAATGGTGACAATGGGACAGACTGACGACCGTGATAATCACGGTGGTCGAAGATGTTCTCTGTCTGCTGCACTTAGGATGACGAGAGAGAGAAACGCGGGAGAGTAACATGCTACCTCTTGTGGATGGAGATGCTTTAGGCCTACTGTACTCTGTCCTGGACAACCACTGTGTATGCTGGTTTTCATCTGAACCAGTCTCTTCCCCTACATCTGTGCTGATATCACCTGACTCATGTTAGGAGTGTATCACTTTCAGAATCAGTGGAGAGGTTGGTGGGTTGGTTGGGAGAACTGTCTATGCTAGGTTATTCCAGGGAAAGCAACAGGAGACTAGGTGAAGCTATGCTGCAAATGCCTGATCCTTCCCCCTTCCTGTCTGTCTGTCTGTCTGTCTGTCTGTCTGTCTGTGTTGTGAAGGTATTTCTTTCCCCCTTTAGGTTTTCTGTAGCCAGAATGAGACAGAGGGATGAGACTGAGACGTTGTCATAATCAAGATCAGGAAGTATCGTAGCCAACTGTTGCCATTGTTTCAGTCAGCTCCATCCATTGGGAGTTCAACTTGGCTTCCAATGCCAATATACTTCCTGGATAATCTTCAGATTGATGACATCACTGTCTAATCTTTCTTCATCTCATTCTAGTACTGTAACCAGAAAGTGTGGGGATGACCCAATGGCAAAAATACAATCAGTATTTAATTTTATTTATTTATTATGTAACTTATTCAGGCAAAATGTTATCAATACGTGTTCAAATTTTATTGTAAAAAACAAAGAAATGAAAAGTCTTAATAGATTTCCCATCCACTGTCTCGTTGTCTTGTGTCTGATCAGGATGTCCCAGTAAATGTCCTTACTGGAGGTGATTTTGATGGCAAAAAAGCTTCCACACACACATACTGTACATTACTCCGATTACAACTCACCCAGGTAAGTAGATCATCTAAGTTTAGAGTTGATCATGAGGTTGAAGCCAAACAGAGGATTTATTTTTGTTTTTATTTTATTGATAGGCCTACTAATAAATTATATTTAAAAAGCCATGAAAAATGTATGACTTCCACACAGCTCCATTGTGATCCAGAATGTTCAGTCATCAGTTAGTCATGTGAACGTACAGTCGAAGTCAGAAGTTTACATACACTTAGGTTGGAGTCATTAAAACTCGTTTTTCAACCACTCCACAAATTTCTTGTTAACAAACTATAGTTTTGGCAAGTCGGTTAGGACATCTACTTTGTGCATGACACAAGTCCTTTTTCCAACAATTGTTTACAGACAGATTATTTCACTTATAATTGTAACGGTCGTCGTAATCCTCCTCCTCGGACGAGGAGGAGAGGCGAGAAGGATCAGACCAATATGCAGAGTGTAAAGTGGTCATCTTTTAATTCACGTAGACTGAACACTTAATATATAAAACAACAAACGTGACAAAACCGCAAACAGTCCCGTGTGGTACTAACACTGACACGAGATACAAACACCCACAAAACACACGTGAATCCCAGGCTGCCTAAGTATGATTCTCAATCAGGGACAACGATTGACAGCTGTCTCTGATTGAGAATCATACCCGGCCGAACACAGAAGATAACACATCGACAACCCACCCCAACTCACGCCCTGACCAACTAATAAATACAAGAAAAAAGGAAAAACAGGTCAGGAACGTGACAATAATTCACTGTATCACAATTCCAGTGGGTCAGAAGTTTACATACACTAAGTTGACTGTGCCATTAAACAGCTTGGAAAATTCCAGAAAATTATGTCATGGCTTTAGAAGCTTCTGATAGGCTAATTGACATCATTTGAGTCAATTGGATGTGTACCTGTGGATGTATTTCAAGGCCTACCTTCAAACTCAGTGCTTCTTTGCTTGACAGCATGGGAAAATCAAAAGAAATCAGCCAAGACCTCAGAAAAAACATTATAGACCTCCACAAGTCTGGTTCATCATTGGGGCCTCATTGGGGCCTGCCGGAGGTCATTTTGCAGGGCGCTGGCAGTGCACCTCCTTGCACAAAGTCGGAGGTAGCGGTCCTGCTGCTGGGTTGTTGCCCTCCTACGGCCTCCTCCACGTCTCCTGATGTACTGGCCTGTCTCCTGGTAGCGCCTGCATGCTCTGGACACTACGCTGACAGACACAGCAAACCTTTTTGCCACAGTTCGCATTGATGTGCCATCCTGGATGAACTGCACTACCTGAGCCACTTGTCTGGGTTGTAGACTCCGTCTCATGCTACCACTAGAGTGAGAGCACCGCCAGCATTCAAAAGTGACCAAAACATCAGCCAGGAAGCATAGGAACTGAGAAGTGGTCTGTGGTCACCACCTGCAGAATCACTCCTGTTTTGGGGGAGTGTCTTGCTAATTGCCTATAATTTCCACCTTTTGTCTATTCCATTTGCACAACAGCATGTGAAATTTATTGTCAATCAGTGTTGCTTCCTAAGTGGACAGTTTGATTTCACAGAAGTGTGATTGACTTGGAGTTACATTGTGTTTTTTAAGTGTTCCCTTTATTTTTTTGAGCAGTGTATGATTAAATTTCAGGAATTGTGAAAAACTGAGTTTAAATGTTTTTGGCTAAGGTGTTGTCACGCTTGTTGAAAGGAGTGGACAAAAATGCAGCGTGGTATGTTTCCATCCCTTTATCAAGGAAGAGAAAACTCAAAGAACAAAAACAATAACGCGAACAAACGAAACGTGACGCTAATATAATGCTCACAGGCAACTATACATAGTCAAGATCCCACAACTCACAATGGGGAAACTTACGACTTCAACTGTATGTGTAAGGTAATAAACTCAACAAGGCAGCTTGCAGCCTACTGTATATTGCTAAGACATGAATTACTGAAAGTAGCCTATCATCACCCTCCATGACCCCACCAACACGTACATGACGGTTGTTTTGCTCTAGGACATCCACAGGCCTCACAAGACTCGTCTGAAGGTCCCCAGTACCAGCTGAAAAAATTTATGGAAGTATATGGACACTGTTTAGTGCTAAAAATAAGGGGTTAATTACATGTAAAATAAACAACAAATGTTTCCTGATCTTTCTTCTATCTCTCAGATATACGTAAGACAGATGCTTCAGAACAAACTTCCTTTAGATTTTTTTTGGGGGGGACTATCTGTTGTTCCATGTAGGGAATCTGTTATTCAGTGTGTTGATATGGGTTAATACCAGTAAGGCCAAATACACACTTTGATCAAATCATTTTTCTATATATATTTTTGATACGTCAAGGGGTCTTAAAATTCTACATCAAATAGCTAAATGATCCTTAGTATGAACTTCTTAAAACATTTCTATATAGAGGGGAGTCTGGGTAGCCCTATCTGAGGACGAGGTGATGTTCCATGTCTGTCTATACGCTGTACCATACTATATACTGTACAGTATGTATATACTTACTGTATCTGCTGTACACTACTCTTCTCCTGTAAATAATTGCGAAGACTAAGGTTAGAAAAGCTGAACTAGCTGTGTGATGTGTGTTTCAGTGCTGGCTGCAGCTTGTGGTAAACTACCAGCTGCAGGTACGTGGGTGTGGGTGGTTGTGCATGTTTGTGTGGCTGAATGTGGGTGAATGTGTGTGTGGGTGGTTATGTATGTTTGTGTGTGTGAGTGGTTGTGTGAGGGTGGTTGTGTATGTTTGTGTGTGTGGGTGGTTGTTTATGTTTGTGTGTGGGGGTGGTTGTGTATGTTTGTGTGTATGGGTGGTTGTGTGTGTGGTAATGCTCTGATGTTCTATTAGAATGTGGTTAGAATGTGGTGAGGCTCTGATGCTGTCCTAGAATGAGGTGAGGCTCTAATGTTCTAATATAATGTGGTAAACCTCTAAAGTTCTATTAGAATGTGGTGAGGCTGGTTGTGTGTGTGGGTGGTTGTGTATGTTTGTGAGTGTGGGTGGGTGGTTGTGGGTGGTTGTGTATGTTTGTGTGTATGGGTGGTTGTGTGTGTGGGTGGTGAGGCTCTGAAGTTCTATTAGAATGTGGTGAGGCTTTGATGTTCTATTAGAATGTGGTGAGGCTCTGATGTTATATTAGAATGTGGTGAGGCTCTGCTGTTCAACTAGAATGTGGTGAGGCTCTGATGTTCTATTAGAATGTGGTGAGGATCTTATGTTATATTAGAATGTGGTGAGGCTCTGATGTTCTATTAGAATGTGGTGGGGCTCTGATGCTCTTCTATAATGTTGTAAGGATCTGATGTTCGATTAGAATGTGGTGATGTTCTCAAGTTCTATTAAAATGTGGTGAGGCTCTGAGGTTATATTAGAATGTGGTGAGGCTCTGATGCTCTTCTAGAAGGTGGTGATGCTCTGATGCTCTTCTATAATATTGTAAGGATCTGATGTTCTCCTAGAATGAGTTGAGGCTCTGATGCTCTTTTAGAATGTGCTAAAGCTCTGATGTTCTATTAGAATGTGGTAAGGCTCTGATGATCTATTAGAATGTGGTGAGGCTCTGATGCTCTTCTAGAATGTGCTAAGGCTCTGATGTTCTACTAGAATGTGGTGAAGCTTCAATGTTCTATTCGATTGTGGTGAGGCTCTTAAGCTCGTAAGGTCTTTGAGAATGTGGTGAGGCTCTGATGCTCTTCTAGAATGTGGTAAGGCTCTGATGTTCTATTAGAATGTGGTGATGCTCTGAAGTTCTAATAGAATGAGGTAAGGCTCTGATGTTCTATTACATTGTTGTGAGGCTCTGATGCTCGTCTAGAATGTGGTAAGGCTCTGATGTTCTATTAGAATGCGGTGAGGCTCTGATGTTCTACTCGAATGAGGTAAGTCTGTGATGTTCTATTAGAATGTGGTGAGGCTCTGATGCTCTTCTAGAATGTGCTAAGGCTCTGATGTTCTATTAGAATGTGGTAAGGCTCTGATGCTCCTCTAGAATGTGGACAGGCTCTGATGTTATATTAGAATGTGGTGAGGCTCCTGTGTTCTTCTAGAATGTGGTGAGGCTCTGATGTTCGATTAGAATGTGGTGAGGCTCTGATGTTTTATTAGAATGTGGTGAGGATCTGATGTTCTACTAGAATGTGGTAAGGCTCTGATGTTCTATTAGACTGTGATGATGTTCTGATGCTCTATGAAAATGTGGTGAGGCTCTGATGCTCTTCTAGAAGGTGGTAAGGCTCTGAGGTTCTAACAGAATGTGGGGAGGCTCTGATGCTCTTCTAAGATGGCGTAGCAGTGTAGGTGTGTTTTTGTTCGTCCGCCCTTGTACTTTTGTATTTTTCGTATTTTTTGTATATATATTTTCCTTTTTTTTTTTTAATCTCTTTTCGATTTTTTATTCGATTATACCTTCCGGTAACCTGCCTCACCCAATGTGATACGGAATCGCTATTATTTTTAACTTTGGAACACATTCAAGAACCTCCAGTAGCTAACCATCTAATCAGCTACAAGCTATTTAGTCATTTTTAGCCACTGCTAGCGGCTTTAACCTTCTGCACAGACACCAGCCCTGTTCTTAGCCTGGATATTCCTCGCCAATCTACCAGCATCGGACTGTCTCTCCACAACAACGCCGGATTCCTGCCGTAATCCCTGAGCCACTACTTCTGATCCTCACAGCTAGCTTGCAGCTAGCTAGCTCACAACTTACAGCTAGCTAGCTCACAGCTAGCTTGCACCCTCCGTGGCACCCAGTACCGAAGCTATCCCCTAACGCCACTCCCACGAAGCTAGCACCAGTTAGCAAACAAAATTCTACAATACCTCTTTCTCCATCTGGCTTGGATTCTCTGTCGACACGGCGCCCCGCCGCACCACCACGTCTGGTCTGCCGACGAATACTCCATCCGCTGTGCCCTCAACCGGCCTCCGTCTGAGCAGACCATCCCCGGGCTACTAACTTTAAACGCCGCGTGCTAGCGTGGTGACGGCTTCCCTGTTCCATCCACTGCTCCCCCCTGGACACTATGATCACTTGGCTACATAGCTGATGCCTGCTGGACTGTCCATTAATCACGGTACTCCATTCTGTTTATTTGTGTTTATCTGACGGCCCCAGCCGCGAACTCAGGCTCTGTGTGTAGTTAATCCGACCCTCTCTGCCTAGTCATCGCCATTTTACCTGCTGTTGTTGTGTTAGCTGACTAGCTGCTGTTGTCTCACCTGTTGTTTTAGCTAGCTCTCCCAATCAAGACCTGCGATTACTTTATGCCTTACTGTATGTCTCTCTCAAATATCAATATGCCTTGTATACTGTTGTCCGGGTTAGTTATCATTGTTTCAGTTTACAATGGAACCCGTACTTACACTCCTCATACCTCTGTCCCACCTCCCACACATGCGGTGACCTCACCCATTATAACCAGCATGTCCAGAGATACAACCTCTCTTATCATCACCCAGTGCCTGGGCTTACCTCCGCTGTACCCGCACCCCACCATACCCCTGTCTGCACATTATGCCCTGAATCTATTCTACCACGCCCATAAATCTGCTCCTTTTATTCCTTGTCCCCAACGCTCTAGGCGACCAGTTTTGATAGCCTTTAGCTGCACCCTCATCCTACTCCTCCTCTGTTCCTCGGGTGATGTGGAGGTAAACCCAGGCCCTGCATGTCCCCAGGCACCCTCATTTGTTGACTTCTGTGATCGAAAAAGCCTTGGTTTCATGCATGTCAACATCAGAAGCCTCCTCCCCAAGATTGTTTTACTCACTGCTTTAGCACACTCTGCCAACCCTGATGTCCTTGCCGTGTCTGAATCCTGGCTTAGGAAGGCCACCAAAAATTCTGAGATTTCCATACCCAACTATAACACTTTCCGTCAAGATAGAAATGCCAAAGGGGGAGGAGTTGCAATCTACTGCAGAGATAGCCTGCAAAGTTCTGTCATACTTTCCAGGTCTATGCCCAAACAGTTCGAACTTCTAATTAAAAAAATGAATGTCTCCAGAAATAAGTCTCTCACTGTTGCCGCCTGCTACCGACCCCCCTCAGCTCCCAGCTGTGCCCTGGACACCATCTGTGAATTGATCGCCCCCCATCTAGCTTCAGAGTTTGTTCTGTTAGGTGACCTAAACTGGGATATGCTTAACACCCCGGCAGTCCTACAATCTAAGCTAGATGCCCTCAATCTCACACAAATCATCAAGGAACCCACCAGGTACAACCCTAAATCCGTAAACATGGGCACCCTAATAGACATTATCCTGACCAACTTGCCCTCCAAATACACCTCTGCTGTCTTCAATCAGGATCTCAGCGATCACTGCCTCATTGCCTGTATCCGCTACGGGTCCGCGGTCAAACGACCACCCCTCATCACTGTCAAACGCTCCCTAAAACACTTCTGCGAGCAGGCCTTTCTAATCGATCTGGCCCGGGTATCCTGGAAGGATATTAACCTCATCCCGACAGTTGAGGATGCCTGGTCATTCTTTAAAAGTAACCCCTCACCATCTTAGACAAGCATGCTCCGTTCAAAAAATGCAGAACTAAGAACAGATATAGTCCTTGGTTCACTCCAGACCTGACTGCCCTCGACCAGCACAAAAACATCCTGTGGCGAACTGCAATAGCATCGAATAGTCCCCGAGATATGCAACTGTTCAGGGAAGTCAGGAACCAATACACGCAGTCAGTCAGGAAAGCAAAGGCCAGCTTTTTCAAGCAGGAATTTGCATCCTGTAGCTCTAACTCAAAAAAGTTCTGGGACACTGTAAAGTCCATGGAGAACAAGAGCACCTCCTCCCAGCTGCCCACTGCACTGAGGCTAGGTAACACGGTCCCCACCGATAAATCCGTGATAATCGAAGACTTCAACAAGCATTTCTCAACGGCTGGCAATGCCTTCCTCCTGGCTACTCCAACCTTGGCCAACAGCTCCGCCCCCCCGCTGCTACTCGCCCAAGCCTCCCCAGCTTCTCCTTTACCCAAATCCAGATAGCAGATGTTCTGAAAGAGCTGCAAAACCTGCACCCATACAAATCAGCTGGGCTTGACAAACTGGACCCTCTATTTCTCAAACTGTCCGCCGCCATTGTCGCACCCCCTATTACCAGCCTGTTCAACCTCTCCTTCGTATCATCTGAGATCCCCAAGGATTGGAAAGCTGCCGCAGTCATCCCCCTCTTCAAAGGGGGAGACACCCTGGACCCAAACTGTTACCGACCTATATCCATCCTGCCCTGCCTATCTAAGGTCTTCGAAAGCCAAGTCAACAAACAGATCACTGACCATCTCGAATCCCACCGTACCTTCTCCGCTGTGCAATCCGGTTTCCGAGCCGGTGCACCTCAGCCACGCTCAAGGTAATAAACGATATCATAACCGCCATCGATAAAAGACAGTACTGTGCAGCCGTCTTCATCAACCTGGCCAAGGCTTTCGACTCTGTCAATCATCATATTCTTATCGGCAGACTCAGTAGCCTCGGTTTTTCTAATGACTGCCTTGCCTGGTTCACCAACTACTTCGCAGACAGAGTTCAGTGTGTCAAATCGGAGGGCATGTTGTCCGGTCCTCTGGCAGTCTCTATGGGGGTTCCACAGGGTTCAATTCTCGGGCCGACTCTTTTCTCTGTATATATCAATGATGTTCCTCTTGCTGCGGGCGATTCCCTGATCCACCTCTACGCAGACGACACCATTCTGTATACTTTTGGCCCTTCCTTGGACAGTGTGCTATCTGACCTCCAAACGAGCTTCAATGCCATACAACACTCCTTCCGTGGCCTCCAACTGCTCTTAAACGCTAGTAAAACCAAATGCATGCTTTTCAACCGGTCGCTGCCGCACGCCCGACTAGCATCACCACCCTGGATGGTTCCGACCTAGAATATGTGGACATCTATAAGTACCTAGGTGTCTGGCTAGACTGCAAACTCTCCTTCCAGACTCATATCAAACATCTCCAATCCAAAATCAAATCGAGAGTCGGCTTTCTATTTCGCAACAAAGCCTCCTTCACTCACGCCGCGAAACTTACCCTAGTAAAACTGACTATCCTACCAATTCTCGACTTCAGCGATGTCATCTACAAAATAGCTTCCAATACTCTACTCAGCAAACTGGATGCCGTTTATCACAGTGCCATCCGTTTTGTTACTAAAGCACCTTATACCACCCACCACTGCGACCTGTATGCTCTAGTCGGCTGGCCCTCGCTGCATGTTCGTCGTCAGACCCACTGGCTCCAGGTCATCTACAAGGCTATGCTAGGTAAAGCGCCGCCTTATCTCAGTTCACTGGTCACGATGGCAACACCCACCCGTAGCACGCGCTCCAGCAGGTGTATCTCACTGATAATCCCTAAAGCCAAAACCTCATTTGGCCGCCTTTCCTTCCAGTTCTCTGCTGCCTGCGACTGGAACGAATTGCAAAAATCTCTGAAGTTGGAGACTTTTATCTCCCTCAACAACTTTGAACATCTGCTATCTGAGCAGCTAACCGATCGCTGCAGCTGTACATAGTCCATCGGTATATAGCCCACCCAATTTACCTACCTCACCCCATACTGTTTTTATTTATTTACTTTTCTGCTCTTTTGCACACCAGTATCTCTATTTGCATATGATCATCTGATGATTTATCACCCCAGTGTTAATCTGCTAAATTGTAATTTTTCGCTTTTTATTGCCTACCTCCTCATGCCTTTAACACAAATTGTATATAGATTCTCTTTTTATTCCTTTTTTTTCTTACTATGTTATTGACTTGTTTATTGTTTACTCCATGTGTAACTCTGTGTTGTTGTCTGTTCACGCTGCTATGCTTTATCTTGGCCAGGTCGCAGTTGCAAATGAGAACTTGTTCTCAACTAGCCTACCTGGTTAAATAAAGGTGAAATTAAAAAAAATAATAAAACATGTGATGGGGCTCTGATGCTCTTATATAATGTTGTAAGGATCTGATGTTCTCCTAGAATGAGTTGAGGCTCTGATGCTCTTTTAGAATGTGCTAAAGCTCTGATGTTCTATTATAATGTGGTGAGGCTCTGATGTTCTATTAGAATCTGGTGAGGCTCTGATGCTCTTCTAGAATGTGGTAAGACTCTGATGATCTATTAGAATGTGGTGATGTTCTGAAGTTCTATTCAAATGTGGTAAGGCTCTGATGTTATATTAGAATGTGGTGAGGCTCTGATGCTCTTCTATAATGTGGTAAAGCTCTGATGTTCTATTAGAATAAGGAAAGTCTCTGATGTTCTATTAGAACGTGTAACGCTCGTCCTCCTCCTCGTCTGAAGAGGAGCAAGGATCGGACCAATATGCAGCGTAGTTTAAAGACATAATCACGTTTATTTAAACGAAGACGAAAAACACTTAAACAAACTACAAAATAACAAACGACGTGAACAGACCTGAACTTGAGAACAAAACACATGAACGCACGAACAGGACGGCACACACGAACGAACGAAACGAGACAGTCCCGTGTGGTACAAACACTGACACAGGAACAATCACCCACAAACAAACAGTGTGGACAGCCTACCTAAATATGGTTCTCAATCAGAGGAAACGTAAAACACCTACCCCTGATTAAGAACCATATCACGCTAATACAACAAACCCAACATATAAACACATAACATAGAATGCCCACCCCAACTCACGCCCTGACCATACTAAACAAATACAAAACAAGGGAAAACAGGTCAGAAACGTGACAGAACCTCCCTCTCAAGGTGCGAACTCCGGGCGCACCACCTAAAACTCTAGGGGATAGTCTGGGTGGGCATCTGTCCACGGCTCTGGCTCTGGACGTGGTCCCCACCCCACCATAGTTAATCCCCGCTTCCGTGGCCTCCTTTTAATGTCGACCCTCCATATAAACCCCACTGGATTAAGGGGCAGCACCGTACTGAGGGGCGGCACCGGACTGAGGGGCGGCACCGGACTGAGGGGCGGCACCGGACTGAGGGGCGGCTCCGGACTGAGGGGCGGCTCCGGACTGAGTGACGGCTCTGGCAGGTCATGGCTGGCTGACGGCTCTGGCAGGTCATGGCTGGCTGACGGCTCTGGCTGGTCATGTCTGGCGGGCGGCTCTGGCTGCTCCTGTCTGGCGGGCGGCTCTGGCTGCTCCTGTCTGGCGGGCGGCTCGGGCTGCTCCTGTCTGGCGGGCGGCTCTGGCTGCTCCTGTCTGGCGGGCGGCTCTGGCTGCTCCTGTCTGGCGGGCGGCTCTGGCTGCTCCTGTCTGGCGGGCGGCTCTGGCTGCTCCTGTCTGGCGGACGGCTCTGGCTGCTCCTGTCTGGCGGACGGCTCTAACGGCTCCTGACTGACGGACGGCTCTAGCGGCTCCTGACTGACGGACGGCTCTGAAGGCTCAGGACAGACGGGCGGCTTTTAAGGCTCAGGACAGACGGGCAGTTCAGATGGCGCTGGGCAGACGGATAGCGCAGACGGCACTGGGCAGACGGGCAGTGCAGGCGGCTCTGGGCAGACGGGCAGTGCAGGCGGCACTGGGCAGACGAGCAGTGCAGGCGGCACTGGGCAGACGGGCAGTGCAGGCGGATCTGGGCAGACTGACAGTGCAGGCGGCACTGGGCAGACGGCAGACTCTGGCCGGCTGAGGCGCACAGTAGGCCTAGTGCGTGGTGCTGGAACTGGTGGTACAGGGCTAAGGACACGCACCTTACGGCTAGTGCAGGGAGCAGCAAGAGAGCGCACAGGAGCTCTGGAGACGCACAGGAGGCTTGGTGCGTGGTGTAGGCACTGGTGGTAATGGGCTGGAGACAAGCACCACAGGGCTAGTGCGTGGAGGAGGAACAGGGCTCTGGAGACGCACAGGAAGCCTGGTGCGTGGTGTTAGCACTGGAAGTACTGGGCTGGGGCGGGGAGGTGTTCTTATCACCATATTAGAATGTGGTGATGTTCTGAAGTTCTATTAAAATGCGGTGAGGCTCTGATGTTATATTAGAATGTGGTGAGGCTCTGATGTTCCAATAGAATGTGGTGAAGCTCTGATGCTCTTCTATAATGTGGTAAGGCTCTGATGTTCTACTGGAATGAGGAAAGTCTCTGATGTTCGATTAGAATGCGGTGAGGCTCTGATGTTCTATTAAAATGTGGTAAGGATCTGATGTTCTATTAGAATGTGGTAAGGCTCTGATGTTCTATTAGAATGGGGTGAGGCTCTAATGCTCTTCTAGAAGGTGGTAAGACTCTGATGTTCTACTAGAATGTGGTGAGGCTCTGACGTTTCTCTAGAATGTGGTTGGGCTCTGAAGTTCCTATAGAATGTGGTTAGGCTCTGATGTTCTTCTATAATGTGGTGAGGCTCTGATGTTCTTCTATAATGTGGTGAGGCTCTGATGTTCTACTATAATGAGGTAAGGCTCTCATGTTCTATTACAATGTGGTGAGGCTCTGATGCTAATCTAGAATGTGCTAAGGCTCTGATGGTCTACTAGAATGTAGTGAGGCTCTGATGTTATATTAGAATGTGGTGAGGCTCTGATGCTCTCCTAGAATGGGGTGAGGCTCTGATGTTCTATTAGAATGTGCTAAGGCTCCGATATTCTATTATAGTGTGGTGAGGCTCTGATGCTCGTCAAGAATGTGCTAAGGCTCTGATGTTCTACTAGAATGTGGTGAGGCTCTGATGTTCTATTAGATTGTGGAAGGCTCTGGTGTTCTATTAGAATGTAGTGAGGCTCTGATGCTCTCCTAGAATGTGGTGAGGCTCTGATGTTCTATTAGAACGTGGTGAGGCTCTCATGCTCCTCTAGAATGTGGACAGGCTCTGATGTTCTACTAGAATGTGGTGAGGCTCTGATGTTATATTAGAATGTGGTGAGGCTCCTGTGTTCTTCTAGAATGTGGTAAGGCCCTGATGTTCTATTAGACTGTGATGATGTTCTGATGTTCTATGAAAATGTGGTGAGGCTCTGATGCTCTTCTAGAAGGTGGTAAGGCTCTGATGTTCTAACAGAATGTGGTGAGGCTCTGATGCTCTCCTCGAATGTGGTGAGGCTCTGATGTTCTATTAGAACGTGGTGAGGCTCTCATGCTCCTCTAGAATGTGGTAAGGCTCTGATGTTCTATTAGAATGTGGTGAGGATCTTATGTTATATTAGAATGTGGTGAGGCTCTGATGCTCCTCTAGAATGTGTTGAGGCTCTGATGTTCTATTAGAATGTGGCCAGGCTCTGATGATCAACTAGAATGTGGTGAGGCTCTGATGCTCCTCTAGAATGTGGTGGGGCTCTGATGCTCTTCTATAATGTTGTAAGGATCTGATGTTCTCCTAGAATGTGGTGAGGCTCTGATGTTCTATTAGAATGTGGTGATGTTCTGAAGTTCTATTAAAATGTGGTGAGGCTCTGAGGTTATATTAGAATGAGGTGAGGCTCTGATGCTGTTCTAGAATGTGGTGAGGCTCTGATGCTCTTCTAGAATGTGGTGAGGCTCTGATGTTCTATTAGAATGTGCTAAGGCTCCAATATTCAATTATAGTGTGGTGAGGCTCTGATGCTCGTCAAGAATATGCTAAGGCTCTGATGTTCTACTAGAATGTGGTGAGGCTCTGATGTTCTATTAGATTGTGGAAGGCTCTGGTGTTCTATTAGAATGTGGTGAGGCTCTGATGCTCTCCTAGAATGTGGTGAGGCTCTGATGTTCTATTAGAACGTGGTGAGCCTCTCATGCTCCTCTAGAATGTGGTAAGGCTCTGATGTTCTATTAGAATGTGGTGAGGCTCTGATGCTCCTCTAGAATGTGGTGAGGCTCTGATGTTCTACTAGAATGTGGTGAGGCTCTGATGTTATATTAGAATGTGGTGAGGCTCCTGTGTTCTTCTAGAATGTGGTAAGGCCCTGATGTTCTATTAGACTGTGATGATGTTCTGATGTTCTATGAAAATGTGGTGAGGCTCTGATGCTCTTCTAGAAGGTGGTAAGGCTCTGATGTTCTAACAGAATGTGGTGAGGCTCTGATGCTCTTTTAGAATGTGATGGGGCTCTGATGCTCTTATATAATGTTTTAAGGATCTGATGTTCTCCTAGAATGAGTTGAGGCTCTGATGTTCTATTAGAATGTGGTGAGGATCTTATGTTATATTAGAATGTCGTGAGGCTCTGATGCTCCTCTAGAATGTGGTGGGGCTCTGATGCTCTTCTATAATGTTGTAAGGCTCTGATGTTCTACTAGAATGTGGTGAGGCTCTGATGTTATATTAGAATGTGGTGAGGCTCCTGTGTTCTACTAGAATGTGGTGAGGCCCTGATGTTCTATTAGACTGTGATGATGTTCTGATGTTCTATGAAAATGTGGTGAGGCTCTGATGCTGTTCTAGAAGGTGGTAAGGCTCTGATGTTCTACTAGAATGTGGTGAGGCTTCAATGTTCTATTTGATTGTGTTGAGGCTCTTAAGCTCGTAAGGTCTTTTAGAATGTGGTGAGGCTCTGATGCTCTTCTAGAATGTGGTAAGGCTCTGATGTTCTATTAGAATGCGGTGAGGCTCTGATGTTCTACTCAAATGAGGTAAGTCTCTGTTGTTCTATTAGAATGTGGTGAGGCTCTCATGCTCTTCTAGAATGTGCTAAGGCTCCGATATTCTATTACAGTGTGGTGAGGCTCTGATGCTCGTCCAGAATGTGCAAAGGCTCTGATGTTCTATGAGAATGTGGTGAGGCTCTGATGTTCTATTAGATTGTGGAAGGCTCTGATGTTCTATTAGAATGTGGTGAGGCTCTGATGCTCTCCTAGAATGTGGTGAGGCTTTGATGTTCTATTAGAACGTTTTGAGGCTCTGATGCTCCTCTAGAATGTGGTAAGGCTCTGATGCTGCTCTAGAATGTGGACAGGCTCTGATGTTCTACTAGAATGTGGTGAGGCTCTGATGTTATATTAGAATGTGGTTAGGCTCCTGTGTTCTTCTAGAATGTGGTGAAGCTCTGATGTTCGATTAGAATGTGGTGAGGCTCTGATGTTATATTAGAATGTGGTAAGGCTCTGATGTTCTATTAGACTGTGATGATGTTCTGATGTTCTATGAAAATGTGGTGAGGCTCTGATGCTCTTCTAGAAGGTGGTAAGGCTCTGATGTTCTAACAGAATGTGGTGAGGCTCTGATGCTCTTCTAGAATGTGATGGGGCTCTGATGCTCTTATATAATGTTTTAAGGATCTGATGTTCTCCTAGAATGAGTTGAGGCTCTGATGCTCTTTTAGAATGTGCTAAAGCTCTGATGTTCTATTATAATGTGGTGAGGCTCTGATGTTCTATTAGAATGTGGTGAGGCACTGATGCTCTTCTAGAATGTGGTAAGGCTCTGATGTTATATTAGAATGTGGTGAGGCTCTGATGCTCTTCTATAATGTGGAAAGGCTCTGATGTTCTATTAGAATGAGGAAAGTCTCTGATGTTCTATTAGAATGTGGTGAGGCTCTGATGCTCTTCTAGAATGTGCTAAGGATCTGATGTTCTACTAGAATGTGGTGAGGCTTCAATGTTCTATTCGATTGTGGTGAGGCTCTTAAGCTCGTAAGGTCTTTTAGAATATGGTGAGGCTCTGAAGTTCCTCTAGAATGTGGTTAGGCTCTGATTTTCTATTAGAATGTGGTGAGGCTCTGATGTTCTTCTATAATGTGGTGAGGCTCTGATGTTCTTTTACAATGTGGTGAGGCTCTGATACTCATCTAGAATGTGCTAAGGCTCTGATGGTCTACCAGAATGTGGTGAAGCTCTGACGCTCTTCTAGAATGTGGTAAGGCTCTGATGTTCTACTAGAATGTTGTAAGTCTCTGATGTTCTATTAGAATGTGGTGAGGCTCTGATGTTCTATTAGATTGTGGAAGGCTCTGATGTTCTATTAGAATGTGGTGAGGCTCTGATGTTCTATTAGAATGTGGTGAGGATCTTATGTTATATTAGAATGTGGTGAGGCTCTGATGCTCCTCTAGAATGTGTTGAGGCTCTGATGTTCTATTAGAATGTGGCGAGGCTCTGATGATCAACTAGAATGTGGTGAGGCTCTGATGCTCCTCTAGAATGTGGTGGGGCTCTGAAGCTCTTCTATAATGTTGTAAGGATCTGATGTTCTCCTAGAATGTGGTAAGGCTCTGATGTTCTATTAGAATGTGGTGATGTTCTGAAGTTCTATTAAAATGTGGTGAGGCTCTGAGGTTATATTAGAATGTGGTGAAGCTCTTATGTTCTGTTAGAATATGATGCTCTTCTAGAAGGTGGTAAGTCTCTGATGTTCTACTAGAATGTGGTGAGGCTTCAATGTTCTATTCGATTGTGTTGAGGCTCTTAAGCTCGTAAGGTCTTTTAGAATGTGCGAAGGCTCTGATATTCTATTAGAATGTGGTGATGCTCTGAAGTTCTAATAGAACGAGGTAAGGCTCTGATGTTCTATTATAGTGTTGTGAGGCTCTGATGCTCGTCTAGAATGTGGTAAGGCTCTGATGTTCTACTAGAATGACGTGAGGCTCTGATGTTCTACAAGATTGTGGTAAGGCTCTGATGTTCTACTAGAATGTGGGGAGGCTCTGATGCTCTACTAAAATGTGGGGAGGCTCTGATGCCTGTCTAGAATGTGGGGAAGCTCTGATGCCCGTCTAGAATGTGGGGAGGCTCTGATGGCCTACTAGAATGTTGTGAGGTTCTGATGCCCTCCTAGAATGTGGTGAGGCTCTGATGCCCTACTAGAATGTGGGGAGGCTCTGATGTTCTATTAGATTGTGGTGAGGCTCTGATGCTCTTCTAGAATGTGCTAAGGCTCTGATGTTCTACTCGAATATGCTAAGACTCTGATGTTCTATTAGAATGTGGTAAGGCTCTGATGTTCTATTAGAATGTGGTGAGGCTCTGATGCTCTTCTAGAATGTGGTAAGGCTCTGATGTTCTATTAGAATGTGGTAGGGCTCTGATGTTCTATTAGAAAGTGGTGAGGCTCTGATGTTCGATTAGAATGTGGTGAGGCTATGATGTTCTATTAGAATGTGGTGAGGTTCTGATGTTCTACTAGAATGACGTGAGGCTCTGATGCTCTTCTAGAATGTGGTAAGTCTCTGATGTTCTACTAGATTGTGATAAGGCTCTGATGTTCTTCTAGAATGTGGTGAGGCTCTGATGTTCTATTAGAATGTGGTGAGGCTCTGATGTTCTATTAGAATGTGGTGAGACTCTGATGTTCTATTTGAATGTGGTGAGACTCTGATGTTCTTCTAGAATGTGGTGAGGCTCTGATGTTCTTCTAGAATGTGGTGAGGCGCTGATGTTCTAATAGAATGTGGTGAGGCTCTGATGTTCTATTAGAATGTGGTGAGGCTCTGATGTCCTTCTAGAATGTGGTGAGGCTCTGATGTTCTATTAGAATGTGGTAAGGCTCTGATGTTCTATGACAATGTGGTGAGGCTCTGATGCTCATCTAGAATATGCTAAGACTCTGATGTTCTATAAGAATGTGGTGAGGTTCTGATGTTCTACTTTAATGAGGTAAAGCTCTGATGCTCATCTATAATATGCTAAGACTCTGATGTTCTACTAGATTGTGGTAAGGCTCTGATGTTCTTCTAGAATGTGGTGAGGCGCTGATGTTCAATTAGAATGTGGTGAGGCTCTGATGCTCCTCTAGAATGTGGTGAGGCTCTGATGTTCTATTAGAATGTGGTGAGACTCTGATGTTCTATTTGAATGTGGTGAGACTCTGATGTTCTTCTAGAATGTGGTGAGGCTCTGATGTTCTTCTAGATTGTGGTAAGGCTCTGATGTTCTTCTAGAATGTGGTGAGGCGCTGATGTTCTATTAGAATATGGTGAGGCTCTGATGCTCCTCTAGAATGTGGTGAGGCTCTGATGCCCTACTAGAATGTGGTGAGGCTCTGATGCCCCACTAGAATGTGGGGAGGCTCTGATGTCATACAAGAATGTTTGGAGGCTCTGATGCCCTTCTAGAATGTGGGGAGGCTCCGATGCCCTACTAGAATGTCGGGAGGCTCCGATGCCCTACTAGAACGTGGGGAGGCTCCGATGTCCTACTAGAACGGGGGGATGCTCCGATGCCCTACTAGAACGTGGGGAGTCTCCGATGCCCTACTATAACGTGGGGATGTTCCGATGCCCTACTAGAACTTTGGGGAGGCTCCGATGCCTTACTAGAACGTCGGGAGGCTCCGATGCCCAACTACAATGTGGGGAGGCTCCGATACCCTTCTAGAATGTGGGGAGGCTTTGATGCCCTACTATAGTTTTTACAGGCTCTGATGCCCTACTGGAATGTGGGGAGGCTCTGATGCCCTACTAGAATGTTGCGAGGCTCCAATGCCCTTCTATAATGTGGGGAGGCTCTGATGCCCTACTAGATGATCTAAAATGAGGCCAAATATACACAAGTTGCTTACCAAGACGACGTTGAATGTTTGAGTGGCCTAGTTAGTTAGGACTTTTTTTGACTTAAATCGACTTGGGAAAACTCTGGCAAGGCTTAAATGGTTGTCTAGCAATGGTCAACAACCAACTGGACAGAGCTTGAATAATTTTGCAAATATTGTACAATCCAGGTATGCAAAGCTCTTAGACATGCCCAGAAAGGCTCACAGCTGTAATCTCTGCCAAATGTGATTCTAACATGTATTGACTCAGGGGTGTGAATACTTGTAAATTACATTTCTGTATTTCATTTGCAAAATAATTATTGAAAATGTGTAGATCGGTGAGATTTAAAAACAAATCTGTTAGGAATTCAGGCTGTAACACAGTGGAATAAGTCAAGGCGTATGAATGCTTTCTGAAGGCACTGTACACGAGTTATTGTAGCAGCTGTCACTACAAACCCAGGAGCATGAACAGAAGAGGAAGAAAATGTTCAACTCTTTCCCTTTAAGAATTTAGCGGGACCTGGCAGTCCACACATACAGACATATGACTTCAAGGGCAAAAGCAGTGGAGTGCTCATATTTAGTGGACAAAAATAAAATATCCTTTCATAAACTTCACACTTTAGATGAGAACTGAATGTTGCCAAAATCAGCCCAAAATATAAAGAAATGTTCAAACTGACTCCCAGACACCTAGGAGGACAGAGCAAACGGTTACTGTTCCATTCACAGACCGTCATGAGACCGAGCAGTCTGCTTGAAGAGAAAGGTTTCGCTCCATGAAACCAAAACACAGGGATGTTGGAGGGTAAATTATTATTCAACGTAAACAGGCAAACATCACTTCATGCATCACCGTCAACTCATGGTACACCAAGAACATTAGAGGTGATAAATCAACATTTTGTAACAGAGGACAATTACTGTGAAAGCTGGTTTTCATCTGAATCAGTTAAAGATCTTCCCCTAAATCTGTTCTGATATCACACGACTTATGTGAGGAATCTACCACTTTCAGAATCTGTGGAGAGGTTGGTTGGGAGAACTGTCTACGCTAGTTTATTCCAGGGAAAGCAACAGGAGACTCCGCTATGCTGTAAATGTCTGATCCCTCCCCCTTCATGTCGGTCTGTCTGTGTTGTGAAGTTATTTCTGTCCTCCTTTAGGCTTTCTGATACCAGAATGGGGGATTAGACAGATGTCATAAACGAGACCAGGAAGTATCGGAGCCAACTGTTGCCATTGTTTCAGTCAGCTCCATTCATTGGGAGTTCAGTTTGGCTTCCAATGCCGATATAATTCCTGGATAATCTTGAGATTGATGACATCACTGTCTAAACCTTCATCAAATAAAATACAATTTTATTTGTCACATGCGCAAGAAATACAACAGGTGTAGACCTTACAGTGAAATGCTTACAAGCCCTTAACCAACAATGTAGTTCAAGAAATAGAGTTAAGAAAATATTTACTAAATAAACTAAAGTAATTCTAACTCTGTAACCAGAAAGTTTAGGGATGACCCAAAGGCAAAAATACAATCTGTTTTTAATTTGAATCATTCATTAATTGATATATTATGTAACTTATTCAGCCAAAATGTTATTGATCCATTTTCAAATTGTATTATAAATGAAGTCTTAATAGATTTCCCGTCCACTGTGTCATTGTCTTGTGTCTGATCAGGGTCTTCCAGTAAATTTCCTTACTAGAGGGGATTTTAACAGCAAATTAAAATCATTAATTAGGAAAAAGGGATCATAAATTGCAACCAATGAAAGCTACATTGCTCAGGAGAAGGGAATTATCTCATTCTCCATTAATTCTCCATTAATTAATCTCATTCTCCATTAATGTGACTGGTAATACAAAAAGTTAATAACATTTCCGGACTTTTCGATGTGGCTTCCACACACACGTACATTACTCTGACTAAAACTCACGTAGGTAAGTAGATCATCTAAGTTTAGAGTTGATCATGAGGTTGAAGCCAAACAGAGGATTTATTTTGGTGAGTTCAAGAGTAGGACTACTTACTAAGTCACAAAATCTGACCCCAAATTCAATATCGCATCATTGACTATTTATAGTATAGGTTAATCAAATATTAATTGATCGTAAATGGTGATTAAATAATCCTGAAACATTTATCAATCACATTTATTTATAAAGCCCTTTTTACATTAGCAGATGACACAAAATGCTATGCAGCAAGCAGAACAGTTGAAACTGGAGCAGCAGCACAACCAGGTGGACTGGGGACAGCCAGGAGTCATCAGGCCAGGTAGTCCTGAGGCATTATCCTAGGGCTCAGGTCCTCCGGCAGGAGAGGGAGAGAGAGAGAATTAGAGGGAGGATACTTAAATTCACACAGGACACCAGATAAGGAGAATTACAGCAGGTATAACAGTGACTCGAGCCCCCTGGCACATAGACTATTATGACTTCCACATGTCTTGATTGAGAGTTTCCAGAATATTATCAGTCATCATGTACCATATAAATGTAAGGTAATGAGCTCAACAAGGCTGTGTGTAGCCTACTGTATTGCTTAGAAATTAATGACTGAAAGTAGCCTATACCATCTAATATAGGGGTTTTCAGACTTTTCAGACCCCCACCCAGGCAAACCGGCAACCCAGGGATCCCCATAAAACTGTATATTTTGACCTCCCCACAGTTCATTGGAAGAGGAAGTGTAAACTTGAACAGCCATATAGCTAGAAGGGTAAAGGCACAGTAGAAAATGTTGCTTTTGTGAAGCAAATTTTCTGCAATTCTACACATTTTCTCATTGAGCAGAGAGAAAATGTTGCAGTTTTAAAGATAATATCCTGCAATTCTATGCATTTTGCCATATCTAATGTTGTGTTCCTCTGCTCAAACACAACACAATCAAGAAGCATGTGCCCTGGATGCCTGTTTTTTGCATTTCTGATTCTCCCTGACCGTGTAGCTTTTATTGGACTGTTCCTTCTCAAAGATGGTATTATTCAAAATATATTAAGTTCAATATTTTTTTTATCTTGTTTTGGTCGTTTAAGTTGACAAACTGTTTTTCCATCCGGAAAATGACCGCTAAAAATGGCCCACCTACGAATTTTACAGAGAAACCAAAAAAAAAAAAAAAAAAAAATGTAATTAGCCCCAATGACTAACTTCGCCCATACTAAAAGGATAGTTCGAGATTTTGGCAATGAAACAATTGATTTACTTCCCCAGAGTTGGATGAACAGGAACAGCAAGCATGCTAATTGTTCCTGAAGACTTCCAGTCATTGGGCCAACACTCGTTGACTTGTAAAATTACCTCAATCAAATTGTATTGGTCAAATCAGATTTTATTTATCACATACAAGTGTTTACCAGATGCGGGTGTAGCGAAATGCTTGTGTTTCTAGCTCCAACACTGCAGTAATATATCTAACAACACAATCTAAAATAAAGGAATGGAATTAAGAATATGTAAATATTTGAATGAGCAATGTCAGAGCAGCATAGACTAAGATACAGTAGAATAGGATAGAATACAGTATATACACTTATGAGGGGAAAGGGGGATACCTAGTCAGTTGTCCAACTGAATGTATTCAACTGATAGGTATCTTCCGCATTTATCCCAACCCCTCTGAATTAGAGAGGTGCAGGAAGCTGCCTTAATCAAAATCCACGTCTTCGGCGCCCGGGGAACAGTGGGTTAACTGCCTTGCTCAGGGGCAGAATGACAGCTTTTTTCCTTGTCAGCTCAGGGATTCGATCCAGCAACCTTCCGGTTACTAGCCCAACGCTCTAACCACTAGGCTACCTGCCGATGAGTCAAATATTTAAACATTAAAGTGACTTGTTTTCCAATTTTTAAAGTGGCAGTGATTTCAAGTCTATGTATATAGGGCAGCAGCCTTTAATGTGCTAATAATGGCTATTTAACAATCTGATGGCCTTGAGATTGAAAAACAGCTTCTGTCTCATGGTCCCAGCTTTGATGCACCTGTACTGACCTCGCCTTCTGGATGATAGCGGGGTGAACAGGCAGTGGCTTGGGTGGTTGTTGTCCTTGATGATCTTTTTGGCCTTCCTGTGACATCGCTGTAGGTGGCCTGGTGGGCAGGTAGTTTGTCCCCGGTGATGCGTTGGACAGACCTCACCACCCTCTGGAGAGTCCTGCGGTTGTGGGCGGTGCAGTTTCCGTACCAGGCGGTGATACAGCCCGACAGGATGCTCTCAATTGTGCATCTGTAAAAGTTTGAGGGTTTTGGGTGGCAAGCAAAACATTTTCAGCCTCCTGAGGTTGAAGAGGCGCTGTTGGGCATTCTTCACCACACTGTGTGTGTGGGTGGTCCATTTCAGTTTATCAGTGATGTGTACGCCGAGGAACTTCAGGCTTTCCACCTTCTCCACTGCGATCCTGTCAATGTGGATAAGGGGGTGCTCCCTCTGCTGTTTCCTGAAGTCCACGATCAGCTCCTTTGTTTTGTTGACGTTGGGTGAGAGGTTATTTCCCTGGCACCACACTCCCAGGGCCCTCACCTCCTCCCTGTAGGCCGTCTCGTCATTGTTGGTAATCAGGCCTACTACCGTTGTGTCGTCTGCAAACTTGATGATTGAGTTGGAGGCCTGCATGGCCACGCAGTCATAGGTGAACAGGGAGTACAGGAGGGGACTGAGCACGCACCCTTGTGGGGCCCCAGTGTTGAGGATCAGCGAAATGGAGGTGTTGTTTCCTACCTTCACCACCTGGGGGTGGCTCGTCAGAAAGTCCAGGACCCAGTTGCACAGGGCGGGGATCAGACCCACGTCCTCAAGCTTAATGATGAGCTTGGAGTGTACTATGGTGTTGAATGCTGAGCTATAGTCAATGAACAGCATTCTACATAGGTATTCCTCTTGTCCAGATGGGATAGGGCAGTCTGCAGTGCAATGGCGATTGCATTGTCTGTGGATCTATTGGGCTGGTAAGCACATTGAAGAGGGTCTAGGGTGTTAGGTAAGGTAGAGGTGATATGATCCTTGACTAGCCTCTCAAAGCACTTCATGATGACAAAAGTTAGTGCTATGGGGCGATAGTCATTTAGTTCAGTTACCTTTGCTTTCTTGGGTACAGGAACAATTGTGGACACCTTGAAGCATGTGGGGACAACAGACTGGAATAGGGAGAGATTGAATATGTCCGTAAACACTCCAGCCAGCTGGTCTGCGCATACTCTGAGGACGTGGCTAGGGATACCGTCTGGGCCGGCAGTCTTGTGAGGGTTAACACACTTAAATGTCTTACTCACGATGGCCACAGAGAAGGAATCCCACAGTCCTTGGTAGCAGGGTGTGTCGGTGGCACTGTGTTATCCTCAAAGCGGGCGAAGAAGGTGTTTAGCTTGTCCGGAAGCAAGACGTCGGTGTCTGCAAAGTGGCTGGTTTTCCCTTTGTAGTCCATGATTGTCTTTTTTTCCCTGCCACATAGGTCTCGTGTCTGAGCCATTGAATTGCGATTGCACTTTGTCTCTATACTGACATTTTGCCTGTTTGATTGCCTTACGGAGGGAATAACTACACTGTTTGTATTCGGCCATATTCCCAGACACCTTGCCATGGTTAAATGCATTGGTTAGTGATATCAGTTATGAGCGAATGCTGCCATCTATCCACGGTTTCTGGTTAGGGTAGGTTTTAAGTCACAGTGGGTACAACATCTTCTATACACATCCTGATACACTGAAATGGTGACTGAGTTTATTTGTCTATGTTGTTCTCGGAGGCTACCCAGAACATATCCCCCTCAAGCCGATACCACGACGGCCCTCAACGAACTTCACTGGACTTTATGCAAACTGGAAACCACATATCCTGAGGCCACATTTATTGTAGCTGGGGATTTTAACAAAGCAAATTTTAGAAAAACGTTACCGAAGTTCTATCAACACATTGCTACACTCGACCACTGCTACTCCAACTTCCGCGATGCCTACAAGGCCCTCCCTTCGGCAAATCTGATCACGACTCCATTTCACTCCTCCCTTCCTGTAGGCAGAAACTCAAACAGGAAGCACCTGTGCTAAGGACTATTCAAAGCTGGTCTGACCATTCAGAATCCATGCTTCAAGATTGTTTTGATCACCCCTGACTAATGAACCTACCTACACTTATTTTTTACTCACTTAGGTAACACACTGTGACACCTACACCTTATCTTATAGCTGTGTTACCGTTGATGGGTTACTTTTGATGGTACTTTTGAAGACTACAGTCTTTTGCCATGGAAACCCCATAGTTTAGGAACAGAGTTGTTTCTTCCTACCTTGGGAGTTGTTCCTTGCCACTGTCGCGTCTGCCTCCTCTCTTAGGGTTCTTCTTCAATGGGGTTTAACGGCAGTTGGCATTCAATGTTAATGGTGCATTACCGCCACCAGCAGGACAGGGTATTGAATACGAAACTAATAAAAAAACATTCAGGGAAAGGGGGAAATGACACCATACAAAATAAAACACGTCAAATAAAACTGTTAAAAAATAATAATAAACTCATACTTCTTCAAGCACAGTCCACTCCAAAATACATCCCTACACAAGCTCAGGGGCCTGTGATTGGGACACATTCACAGACAGGATTTCTTGCACTGCCTCGGCTTTGAAATCACAAAGACCTAAAAAAACATTCAGCGGCATTCACAATTTACTTAGACTTCTGTTACGGGACTTTTGTGTTTAATGACTAAAATATGTATACATTTGACTTTGAATTATAACTAAACAGAATACTACTATATTACTGTAAGAATGAATCTTATTATAATCATAATGTTGAATGTTATGTGGTTCTTGTTAGAAAGAATGGGTTTATCTTCAGACAGGCTAGAATGATGTCTCTACCCAGGGAGGGGAAAGACCTTGGGTTGGTTGCAGATAGTTTAACAGGTGGCAGACAGTAATGAGAACTCTAACTATACTGCCATTGTATCCAAGAGGAGGATGGACATTAAAACCTATGACATCATCTTTATTATATAACCTGATGTAAAATGTATTGTGATCAGTACTCTCGAGAATAAACGCTATTGATTGATTGATTTTGAGACTGGTTCCTGTCCATTTAATGCTGATAAGTATCTTACAAATTCTTATGTATGGACAGAGTGTTTTAATTGAATTGGTTGATAAACATAGGAATTAAAATTCCTTTAACAACTTCTTCTTCGCTTGTGCTGTACAGTTTAAGATCATTGCAATAAATATTACTATGTCCACCTTTTTAACATGTAGCATTTCACTATCCCTCGGGTTGATGAGAAACCTCCACTGGTCTTGGTGGCTCTACTACCATTGCTTATTCCCCGCCACTCGTTCCTTCCAATTTTCTCAACGCCTCCAGATAGGAGACTGGACACTCCTTACCCTTGCCACCTCATTCTCCAAGAATTCAGGCGCATGTTCACCTCCACATTTGCAACATTTCCCTTCATCTGGTATACGATATTCTTCCCTTCTGCACACACTTGACAGATCTTTTACATTCATGACACTGAAGAGGCTTGTGCACAAAAGCTCTTACAGGGTATCTCATGAATCCTAACTTTATATAAGAAGGGATAGACTCTTAATCAAAGAAGAGTAGCATTGATGAAGAATACTTATTTTCTCCGTCCACCATACAGGTCAATCGACGTGCACCAACAACTCCATCGAGTTCTTCAGTTATATCTTCTGCCTTTATTTCTGACGCCACCCAAGAAATAACCCCCTTCACGAAAATCCATGCAGGAAACATTCCAATTATATCTTTTTGAGTCTTAACACCAGCGACGATTTTAGCATGTACATCTTGATGGGGCAAAAAATAAAATAAACACATTTAAAGAAAGAAAGTGGGATGCATGCCAGCAAAGCCACTACACAAGACAACACTAAACAATACATGAATTGCACTATAATGGTGACAAACAGTGCCCACAAACTGTTAGGGCCTACACAAAGCTGTCCCAACAGCAGAGTCCCAACATCTTACCACTGCTACACCTGGCTTTCACCAGAGCCTTGTCTGGCAGTGAAACAGTTAATTCAGCCTCATTTACTGCCTTTAAAAAAACATAGCTGATATGGCTGACTTGCTAAAACAAACAATAGGTGAAATTAAGAGGTGAAAATAGACCAAATTATTAGGGTGAGGTGGATTGAACGCCGTTTGGGTCTGTGTGTGTCAAAAAAGATACACGCCATGTAAAACTATTTGACGAGTTAAATAAGCTTTTAAATTGACACGTCAAATAACACAATTCTATTATAGAATGTTGTGTGTGCTGAATTTGCACATGCAAGACAAGCGTCACCACTACTATCAGTAGCACTATCAAAGCTGTACAAAAGAAGTTAGTAAACAAGCACACACCGGCAAGGAACAATGTGTTTACAATACCACGTTGGTGAAAATAGACCAAATTACTAGGGTGAGGCACATGGGCTACTAACAGCTTACTACACAACATACACTTAGTATTACTTTCTTAGCTACAGGATAGATATCTCTCTGGCATCCTACAGTACATAATTTATGAAGCAATATAAGACATTTTTGGACTCATGTTGTTGTGATATGCTTGAACAGGAAAGTGGCGCGGCGGTCCTTTGTGGACAAATTTTGTCATCAAAGAGAAAGATGACAGATTTACAATCCCGAGCTGAATGACCATTCAAAATGTATTTTCCCAGTTTGAGCTGTTTATTCCCGACTTCCTAGCTACAATGCTTGCAGTTAGCCACTGTCACCAATTCCTTAGAAACCACTCATTGATGAATTTGCGATCTCCAAATTGTTGTGTAATGTTTATGTCCAATGAGCACCGATACGTTTTATCTATATTTTCTCTTCATTATTTATCTTCATATGACAAGGATTAAAAATGATTTGCCAGTAGACTTTATTCATGATGACTTCTACAGTAGCTAAGATTGTGAAAGTAAGATGTTGACATGATCAGTCCAATCAAAGCTACTGTACAGACTAAACAGTGCCCCCACACATTGGCTACCCGGACTATTTGCATTGTGTCCCATCACCCGCCAACCACTCTTCATCTATGCATAGTCACTTTAATTATACCTACATGTACATATTACCTCAATTAGCACCGACTAACCTACCGGTACCACCGGTATATAGCCTCGCTACTGTTATCTTCACTGTCATTGCAGAAACACCTGCATTTTGGAGTTGGATTATTCCAACGAAAAAAAAGAGACCATGTCTGCATTCCAAACACTTAAAAGAAACACCCTATCACCCAGCCCTCAAATTAAGTGGACAGTTCTGATGACGCATCATGACATCTGACAAGTATACACTTGCAGTGCAAGGGGCGAGAGAGGAAGGAATGATTTTTAAATTGACCACCTCTGCCCGGAAATTCATCAGCCATTCATCCCATGATGATTGTGTTTTCAGCCACCGGTAGTTTGTGGGTGCTTTATATGATTGCATGTCTACTTATTAACTATATAATTATTAATATACACCTACTTTATGATAGCTTAATTAGCTAACTAACATTAGCTACTTCTGGAGGAAAATGTTTTATTTCTACAATTTCCAAACAAAAACCTAATTACTTTTATGAGACGTTTGTGTATTAGTAGCACAATTTCTAACTTATTTACATTTGTTTTTACTTACACTTGTATGTTGACGCCATAATGACGTTGAGGTTAAGTGTAGGCGGACTTTACTTATCAGATGTATAATCATTACAAATTGAATTATGGGGCTTTTCAGGCTCCGAAGTGAACATAATTGTACACTCGCAAACCCCATTAAAAACGAGGGCTGAGGGGCTTACGTTGCAAACTTCTCTTGCTTGGCTAATCATTTGGACCAACGACAAACAAAGCAGCGGGGATTCCCCCAAGGACGGTCTACTTTGATTTTGAACAACAGACCATGTTTGTATGCAGCTTTATTTAACTCAAAATATATTTTTTACATTGTTTCAAACTGAGATGTGACATGGCTTAATGCCAAAATAACATGCAAAACAGGCAAGCCCCCCCCCCCCCCAAAAAAAAATATTTATATATTTTTGTTGCTAAAAATGTGGGTCTCAGAGCCCCACCTGCCCCGAATGACGGGTCGTCACTGCTTAACACACGCTTCTTCTGTTCCGCAGACATAAACAAAAATAAAACCACTTCGTGTGACTCTCACCGACTCCACACTTCCTTCCAACAGATTCCACATTTTCCTGGAGACATTGAACGGATTTCCAAAGTAGCATTCATCCAAAACCCTGACTAGGACCAAAACCAAGTCTAGTGGTGTCCTATTTTCCAACATAGCTTTACTTTTCTTGTTTCCCCCTTTTTCTTCGCCACGGTAACTCACTCATTCTCACTTTCTGTACTATTAGCTTCACTCGACTCACTAGCAGTGTCAAACAAAACCCCAGTTTCCGCCATCTTCTTTCAGTAATTATCGCCGTTCATTGAACCAAATCTTCACTCTGCGCCTCTGTCAGGTTATCAACCCTCTTTTAGGATTTAAATCCAGATTGTGGTTCAAAACCTTGTGGCAAATTAGGTAAATATTACCATACCAATAAACCTTGATTGAATGATTACGGGCCCAGTGATGTAAGCATGGTTTGCACAATTCGCCTTCAGACAAATTTGCGGCTCAATGATGGGAGGCGGCCCGGTTCATTAACAAAGGCAATCATCGCTTACCGGGTTCGCTTGGGACATTAATAAAATTCCCGTCAATCAAAAATCGACCGTCGGCTGAATGTAATTGGGGACGTCTGCCATAGGATATATAATCATTAATACCTGAGCACGCTCCTGTCAGAGACGCAGGAGAAACAAGCCAGCTCAGGGTGAGATGAGCAAACAATACAAACAACTTGAAATAATCAAAGTGTACACGTGTAATTGGTCCAATAAAGAAACAACAAAGGACATAGTCAATGGCGTAAATTATGTTGAAATATATGGAAACTGGTGATTGTACTATTGAAATGAAAAACCAATATAATGCTGTCTTGCGATTCACTCACATATGGTGTAGTCATCTATGTGAACGTAGTAAATGTAAATCAGGAACACTCAGTTTAGAGTGATACAGTATGGTTACATAAGACCGATGGTTACCTAAGACAAAAATGTAAGCATGATGGGTGGGTGTGTACTGCACATTTCTAGCAACCCAAAGGTGATGAGTTTGAAACAACTTTAGCACTTTAGCTAATTAGCAACTTTTCAACTACTTGCTACTTTTTAGCTACTTTGCAACTACTTAGCACGTTAGCAAACACGTCCCTTAACTGCCTAACCTAAAATTTGCTAAAGTAACATTTGGTTACTTAGCAAATTTAAGATAATACGAATTGTAATTTGTAACGGTTCGTACTAAATGGGTGATGGACATTCTCAAATGAATACATAAGTATGAAATGTGACATCATACTAAATGGAGTGTTATGGATTAAAGTATAGAATAATACACTATGCTCTGAGACCAGATTGTGCATGTGTGTAGTGGCATAGAGTAGAACTGCTTATTAAAGAAGTTGCAAACATGGGGGAAATGTTTTGTAGCCTAGGGTCTGGGGAAAATGTGGCTCTTCATATAAATATGTTTAATGCAATTCTGCATAATTTTACATGACTGACTTTGGCAGAATCTTTAATAGTGCACAAATGATCGAAATGACAGGCTACTTTGACACTGACAAACTGAATCGGGGCTCAATAAAAACCACCTCGTCTTGAATCCATCAATATCCTTGGCCTAGGTGTGTGGAGACACATATATTGTAGGCTACAATATGAGGACGAAGTTATAGTCGAGAGTGAGATGGGCTTTTGGCACAACAAAAAAGACATCGGTCTGCTGTAGGCTGCCAAAATATATTTGATCAGCTACCAAATACTGTTTTACAACATCGGGGATGTCCGACATGTTCGTGCCAAAAGCCCATCGCTCTCTTGTTTTACATTGTAAGACAATATTTGGAAACTGACCAAATATATTTTGGTAGCCTACAGCAGACCGATGTCTTTTTCAGCAGGAGCCATTTGCTTTCCAACCTGTCTTTTCCTGTGATTGTATTTGAAATATTGGGAATGGCCTGTTGTCAGGAAGAATTGACAATGAGGCAACTCGAATGAACTTTGATAGATTTAATTATAATTTTCACATTGGAAAAAGTGATTAAAAAAAATGCAATTCTGGGAGAGGTACCGAATCCGGCCAAATAGGTTCCCAATGAAAGTCTCAAACAGGAAGGTGCCTTCCGGCTAAAATTAAGCACTGGTTCATTAGATTTTCTCTAGTGGAGAATTAACTAAAATGTTTACTGAAACTGTATTACGTTACATAATCACAGGTAGATCAACACCTAGAGAAAATAAAACCCGACGATAACCAAAAAAAGCTTCATGCTGTGGTGGTTGCGTAACGGGAGGACAGCACCATCACACAGTACATGTGGTTTGAGCTGGCGTCAGATTTTAGATCTGTGTTGCCGAGTTGACTGCTAATCCGCTGTGCTTTGTGTTCCTGGTTGATGCTTTGCAAACAAGGATCTGTTCTTGAGAAGTATCAATAAATGTTAAAGGTGTATATGTCCAGGTGACCTTCTGTAACATCTTACCTGTTACTACTACAACTGAACCAGCTACTACCACACCTGTACCCAGCATCATGCGCCTTGTAAGACTGATTGCGTTCACCTGTGAGTATACTGACTTGTAACAAAATATGTATTTGACGGAGTTGAAAATATACATTCCAGTATTTTTCAAATGTTTCTGTATCAGTTAGTATTGAAAGTAATTGAAGTCCAATATAAACAGTATGACCCAGGTCTAGAATACATCATCCTGTATTGAGGAGGAGGTGATGTTCCATGTCTGTCTATACTCTGTACCATACAATATACTGTACCCTATTTAAATATTTACTGTATATGCTGTACACTACTCTTCTCCTGTAAATAATTGCGAAGAGACTGACCAAGGTTAGAAAAGCTGAGCTAGCTGTGTGATGTGTGTTTCAGTGCTGGCTGCAGTTTGCTGTACACTACCAGCTGCAGGTACGTTGGTGATTGTGTGTGAGCACATCTTTTTCTAAACTGAATAAAAAATAACCACAACAATTTCAAAGATTTTACTGAGTTACAGTTCATATAAAGAAAGCTGTCAATTGAAATGAATTCATTAGGCCCTAATCAATGTATTTCACTTGACTGGGCAAGGGTGCCACCACAGATGGGCCTGGCTCCCAAGTGGGTGGGCCTAGCACCACCCATTGGGTAGCCAGGCTCAGCCAATTAGTTTTTCCCCACAAGGGCTTTATTACACAGAAATACTCCTCAGCAAATCAAATGTTATTTGTCACAAGCACCGATACAACAGGTATCATAGACCTTACAGTGAAATGCTTACTTACAAGCCCTTAACCAGCCATTTGATTACATGTTCTGGAGTCGTATGGCTTGAGGGTAGAAGCTGTTTGGAATCGTCTTGGACCTAGACTTGGCGCTCTAGTACCATTTGCTGTGCGGTAGCAGAGAGAAGTCTGACTAGGGTGGCCGGAGTCATTGACAATTTTTAGGGCCTTCCTCTGACACTGAATGGTATGGAGGTCCTGGATGGCAGGAAGCTTGGGCCCCAATGATGTACTGGGCCATACACACTACCCTCTGTAGTGCCTTGATCGGAGCAGTTACCGTACCAGGCAGTGATGCAACCCGTTGCAATGCTCTCTGGTTCAACTGTAGAACCTTTTGAGGACCCATGCCAAATTTTCAGTCTGACTGTCTTGGTGTGCTTGGACCATGTTTGTTGGTGATGTGGACGCCAAGGAACTTGACTTTCTCAACCTGCTCCACTACAGCCCCGTCGATGAGGATGGGTGTGTGCTCGGTCCTCCTTTTCCTGTAGTCCACAATCATCTCATTTGTCTTGATGAGGGAGAGGTTGTTGTCCTTGACCCACACGGTCAGGTCACTGACCTCCTCCCTATAGGCCGTCTTGTCGTTGAACAGGCCTACCACTGTTGTCATCAGCAAACTTAATGATGTCGTTGGAGTCATGCCTGGCCATGCAGTCATGAGTAAACGGAGTACAGGAGGCGACTGCACACGCACCCCTGAGGGCCCACGTGTTGACGATCAGTGTGGCGGATGTGTTGTTACCTACCCTTACCACCTGGGTTGGCCTGTCAGGAAGTCCAGGATCCAGTTGCAGAGGGAGGTGTTTGTCCCAGGGTCCTTAGCTTAGTGATTAGCTTTGAGGGAACTATGGTGTTGAACACTGAGCTGTAGTCAATGAATAGCATTCTCACATAGGTGTTCCTTTTGTCCAGGTGGGAAGGGCAGTGTGGAGTGCAATAGAGATTGCATTATCTGTGGATCTGTTGGAGCGGTATGCTAATTGGAGTGGGTCTTGAGTTCTGGGATAATGGTGTTGACGTGAGCCATGGCCAGCCTTTCAATGTACTTCATGGCCTCAGACGTAAGTGCTATGGGTCGGTAGTCATTTAGGCAGGGTACCTTAGTGTTCTTGGGCACTATGGTGGTCTGCTTGAAACATGTTGGTATTACAGACTGACAGGGAGAGGTTGAAAATGTCAGTGAAGACACTTGCCAGTTGGTCAGCGCATGCTTGAGTACTGGTCCTGGTAATCCGTCTGGCCCTGCCTTGTCAATGTGGACCTGTTTAAAGGTCTTACTCACATCGGCTGCGGAGACCGTGATCAGTCATCCGGAACAGGTGATGCTCTCATGCATGTTTCAGTGTTACATATCTCGACGCGAGCATATAAGTAATCTAGCTTGTCTAGTAGGCTTTTCACTGGGCAGTTCTTGGCTGTGCTTCCCTTTGTAGTCTAATAGTTTGCAAGCCCTGCTACAGCTGACGGTCATCGGAGCCGGTGTAGTACGATTTGATCTTAGTTCTGTATTGACGCTTTGCATGTGATGGTTCGTCGGAGGGCATATCCGACAATCCCGCAGGTGAAGAAGCTGGATGTGGAGGTCCTGGGTACTGGTGGTTTGCATTTGTGAGGCCGGTTGGACATATTGCCAAATTCTGTAAAACAGTGTTGGAGGCTGCTTATGGTAGAGAAATGAACATGAAATTATGGGGCAACAGCTCTAGTGGACATTCCTATGGTACTCATGCCAATTGCACACTCCCTCAACTTGAGACATCTGACATTGTGTTGTGACACAGCTGCACTTTTTTTTAGCTTTTAATTGTTCCCAGTATAAGGTGTACCTGTGTAATGAGCATGTTTAATCAGATTCTTTATTTAATCCAGCCACCTGACAGATGCATCATCTTGGCAAAGGAGAGATGCTCACTGAAAGGGATGTTAACTAATTTTTGTTAAACATTTGAGATGTTTTTCTGCATATGTAACACTTCTGGGCTTTTTTATTTTTGCTCATGAAACATGGGACCAACACATTATTTGTTGCGTTTGTTTTTTGTTCAGTTAATGTGATGGTAATTGTTTCTCACTCAGCGACTAGAGTGGTTACCTGTGACTATGGAGAAAACGTCCAGTTCCTGATCTGTGGTAAGAACACACACATTCTATCCTGATGGTCTCTCCATAGTGCTGTCTGTTTCTTTACATTGTGTTTCTTGCCCTGCTAGATTCTGGAGTGATCTTCATTGAGAGAGCTCTGTATGGACGGACTGACGGAACCACCTGCAGAGAAGGACAACCTGCCAATCAGCTGACCAACACACAGTGTTCACAGACAGGCACCCTGGAGGTCCTCTCACAGAGGTACTCAGTCAGTGTTTATTTGATAAAGACAGGCACCCTGGAGGTCCTCTCACAGAGGTACTCAGTCAGTGTTTATTTGATAAAGACAGGCACCCTGGAGGTCCTCTCACAGAGGTACTCAGTCAGTGTTTATTTGATAAAGACAGGCACCCTGGAGGTCCTCTCACAGAGGTACTCAGTCAGTGTTTATTTGATAAAGACAGGCTGGGATTCAGTGAGGCGTGTTGTTGAAAAGCACATTGCAGTATCGTCAATGTGCCTTTTTAAAGCCAATTTTCCTGACGTTCCCGGTAAACGCTGCAGATGTCTGCTGTAAATGTCCAGCGCTGCATGCTTGTTGACACCGCGTTTGATTAAATCCCAGCCATAGCTCATCTTACCTCCTGATATCCCCCAGGTGCAATGGGAAACAGGTGTGTGAAGTGAACACTGAAGTCTTCCGTACTTCTGACCCCTGTTTTGGAATCTACAAATACCTGGAAACCACCTACACCTGCATCCTAGCAAGTCAGTCTGTTTCTATGTATAATAATACTACACCAGGCTAATGTCTGCTATGAAAAGGTATGTCTTTATTTATGTCTGCCCAGCAGTGGCCAGTGTGGTGTGTAACTCTTGTTTGTCCACTCCTTGCAGCACGCAGAATCACGTGTGAAGGCTCTGATGTTTTACTAGAATGTGGTAAGGCTCTGATGTTTTACTAGAATGTGGTAAGGCTCTGATGTTTTACTAGAATGTGGTAAGGCTCTGATGTTTTACTAGAATGTGTGAAGGCTCTGATGTTTTACTAGAATGTGTGAAGGCTCTGATGTTTTACTAGAATGTGGTGAGGCTCTGATGTTTTACTAGAATGTGGTGAGGCTCTGATGTTTTACTAGAATGTGGTAAGGCTCTGATGTTTTACTAGAATGTGCTGAGGCTCTGATGTTTTACTAGAATGTGCTGAGGCTCTGATGTTTTACTAGAATGTGGTAAGGCTCTGATGCCCTACTAGAATTTGGGGAGGCTCTGATGCCCTACTAGAATTTGGGGAGGCTCTGATGCCCTACTAGAATTTGGGGAGGCTCTGATGCCCTACTAGAATTTGGGGAGGCTCTGATGCCCTACTAGAATTTGGGGAGGCTCTGATGCCCTACTAGAATTTGGGGAGGCTCTGATGCCCTACTAGAATTTGGGGAGGCTCTGATGCCCTACTAGAATTTGGGGAGGCTCTGATGCCCTACTAGAATTTGGGGCTCTATTTTTTGTTTATATATATCCCTCATTTTACCAGGTAAGTTGACTGAACACATTCTCATTTACAGCAATGACCTGGGGAATAGGTACAGGGGAGAGAGTATGAATGAGCCAATTGTAAGCTGGGGATGATTAGGTGACCATGATGGAATGAGGGCAAGATTTGGGAATTTAGCCAGGACACCGGGGTTAACAGCCCTACTCTTACGCTGTGTGCCATGGGGCTCTTTAGTGACCAGAGAGTCAGGACACCCGTTTAACGTCCCATCCAAAAGACGGCACCCTACACAGGGCTATGGGTTATTTTTTTTAGACCAGAGGAAAGGGTGCCATCTACTGGCCCTTCAACACCACTTCCAGCAGCATCTGGTCACCCATCAAGGGACTCAACAGGACCAACCCTGCTTAGTTTCAGAAGCAAGCCAGCAGTGGGATGCAGGGTAGTATGCTGCTCTATCAGAATGTGATCTATTAGAATGTGGTAAGCTGGTCAACACTGCTGTACAGTATACTCACATCTCATATGAAATAGTAGAGCAGTATTATACACTGTTTATTACCACCACTTGTACACCAAAGACATCCAATCTTCACCCCCCTTCCTCCTCTCCCTTAGATGAAGGTACGATCCAGATCCACAGTGCTAACTATGGCCGCCGTGACCAGCTAGTGTGTTCCTTTAATCGGCCCGCTAACCAACTAGCCAACACCAACTGTCTCAGCCAATCCACAACTGCCAGTAAGGTGGCAAAGAGGTACTGAAACCGGCAGTGTGTACTGTAGTGTTAAATTCTACCTGTAGAAGTGCATGACTGTAGTGTTAACCTGTACCTGTCGTTGACACAGGTGTAATGGGAAGAGCCAGTGTGACGTCCCGGCGTCCAGTTCTCTGTATGGGGATCCCTGTGTAGGAACCTACAAGTACCTGGATGTGGCTTACACCTGTGGTTAAACGTGAGGCACACACACGAACGCACTCACATGACTGGGAAGTAGAATACTGGGGTTGACCGTTTTTTGTTTTGCAGGAGATCTTCTGAGGAACAAAGACCAACGACTTCTTGGATATCGTCCTCTTCATTGGGTGGATGTCTTTCTTTCCTGTCCTCTCTCCTCTTTTGAAATCTCAATTGAGTGTAAAATCTGTAAATTGCATATTTCCATGTCAATTCAAGATTTGTATATCCCATTCATTGTTTATTTTGTCATAGGCATAATTTGTGTGTAGTAATATGTTTTTAAATGAGGCCCTTTGGATCCTTATCCCTGGTGCTGCAGCAAGGCATGGTCAGGAGGATATATGGTGAAATAAAACAATATCAAAAATAACTATTTCAAATAATGTTATTAATACTTGGTGCATTTTGTGTATAAAAGTATTTCTTCAAAACAATGTTGATTATCTGAACTGCCCTGATTGATCTGAATTAAACTAGGCAGCATAAAGATGAGACTTAATGTTATTTTTTCAATATTCTGAAACATGTCCACTCGCACGCTTTAAGTCTATTTTAATCCACAAATTACACCAAGAAGGATTTGGGAGGTCTTGGAAACATGGACCCTTAAGGATACAAAAAGCACAGTATTCTGCATATAGCTATGCTGCCCATAACAGCAATACCACATAGCATGCAGCAAAGAAGTTAACACTGTAATCAGGACATTAAGTTATGTTTGGGGTAAACACAAGGACGGAGTACCAGTCTTCATATTTTCAAGCTTGGTGGTGGCTGAAGCATATGAGTTTGCTTGTCATTGGCAAGGACTACAGTTTTTGAACAGAAAATAAATGGCATAACGCTAAGAACACGCAAAATCCTAGAGGAAAAGCTGGTTGTCAGCTTTCCAACAGACACTGGAAGAACACTTTCAGCAGCACAATAAACGAGCCCAAATATACACGAGTTATTACCAAGATGACATTGAATATTTGAGTGGCCAAGTTGACTGAAATGGCTGTCTAGCTATGATCAACCAACTTAACAGAGCTTGAAGAATTTAAAAGAATGTGCAAATATCGTACAGTCCAGGTTTGCAACGCTTTTAGAATCCCCTTTGGCAGCGATTACAGCTGTGAGCCTAACATGTATTGACTCGGGTGTGAATACACATGTAAATTAGATTTCTGTAGTTCATTTTCAATACATTTGCAAATAAAATGATTGAACGTGTAGATGGGTAAGATTTGATTTCAGGCTGTCAAGGTGTATGAATGCTTTCTGAAGGAACTGTACACAGACCTGAGTTAATGTATCTGTCCAAACCATTTAACCAGAGATGGTAGTCCACACATACACGTGGACGCAGGACTTCAAGGGCAAAGGTGCACTTGCAAAAGCAGTGGGGTGCTCATATCTACAGTAGGCAAATAAAACATCACACTATAGATAAGAATGTAGCCAAAATGAAATACTCTAATTGACTGCCACACAACTAGGAGGATAGCGCTAACTGTCACTGTTCCATTCACAGATCTTCATCAGACAGACCAGTCTGCTTGAATAGAAAGGTTTCCCTCCACAAACCTGGGCTCTACTTACAAAGCCAAAACACAGGGATGTCGGACGGTAAATTATTCAATGTAAAAAGGCAAACATCACTTGATATATCAACTCATAAAAGGAAATGGTATACCAAGAACATTTAATGCAGTGATAAAATGGCGCTGACAGATAAGGCTGCTGTGCTTCTGGCTCTTAGGAAACTTTGCTGTATTTCTTAGATTAGTAGCCCATAAAATGTGTTATTATATACAGCCAAGACAAACTTTTTGATATCATTGTGGCGGTAACTGACCAGCATTACAACCACGAATATGACTTTCCCGAATCGGATCCTTTGTTCGTACCCCCCAGGGCAATTGAACTGATTCCAGAGGCTGACCCAAAACACCCCCAGCTGAGGAGAGGTACTCGGAGTGGAAGTCTAGTCTGACTCAGGAGGCGGGCTCACCACCCCCGCTTCCGAGTATATTACTCGCTAATGTTCAGTTTCTGGATAATAAAGTTGACGAGCTCAGGGTCGAGGATTTCCTTCCAGAGAGACATCAGGGATTGTAACATCCTCTGTTTCACGGAAACATGGCTCTCTGGGGATATACTGCCTGAGTCCGCACAGTCAGTTGGCTTCTCAGTTCATCTCACAGACAGGAATAAATATCGCTCCGAGAAGAAGGGCAGGGGTGTAACGGCTGTCCTCCTCCTCTTCGGATGAAGAGGAGGAGTAGGGATTGTACCAAAGCGCAGCGTGATATTTTGACATAATGATGTTTATTAAAGTAAAACCGAAAACACTTCAACAAACTACAAAATAACAAACGTAGACAGACCTGAACTATGAGAACTTAGATAAAACACGAAGAACGCACGAACAGGTACAGACTACAACAAACGAACAAACAAACAGTCCCGTGTGGTGCAACATACACAGACACGGAAGACAACCACCCACAAACAAACAGTGTGAACAGCCTACCTTTATATGGTTCTCAATCAGAGGAAAACGTCAAACACCTGTCCCTGATTGAGAACCATATAAGGCTAATTACAAACGACCTAAACATAGAAGCACATAACATAGAATGCCCACCCCAACTCACGTCCTGACCAACTAAACACATACAAAATAACAGAAAACAGGTCAGGAACGTGACAAGGGGTGTATGTTTCACGATTAACTACTGATGGTGTGATTGTGATAACATACAGGAAGTCAAGTCCTTTTGTTAACCCAACCAAGAATAACTCACAATCACATGCCGACCGTATTACCTCCCAAGAGAATTCTCTTCGGTTATAGTCACAGCCATGTATATCCCCCCTCAAGCCGATACCACGACGGCCCTCAAAGAACTTCACTGCACTTGATGCAAACTGGAAACCACATATCCTGAGGCCATATTTATTGTAGCTGGGGATTTTAACAAAGCAAATTTGAGGAAAACGCTACCGAAGTTCCATCAACATATTTACTGCAGTACTCACGCTGCTAAAACACTTCCACTGCTACTCCAACTCCAACCCGCCCTCCCTTCGGAAAATCTGATCTCGACTCAATTTTGCTCCTCCCTTCCTATAGGCAGAAACTCAAACAGGAAGTACACATGCTAGGGACTATTCAATGCTGGTCTGACCAATTGGAATCCACATTCAAGATTGTTTTGATCAAGCAGACTGGGATATGTTCCGGGTAGCCTACGAGAACAACATAGACGAATACACTGATACGGTGACTGAGTTCATCAGGAAGTGTATAGAAGATATTGTACGCACTGTGACTATTCAGAAGTTTACATACACTCAATTAGTATTTGGTAGCATTGCCTTTAAATTGTTGAATTTGGGTTAAACTTTTCGGGTTGCCTTCCAAAAGCTTCCCACAATAAGTTGTGTGAATTTTAGCCCATTCCTCCTGACAGAGCTGGTGTAACTGAGTCAGGTTTGTAGGCCTCTTTGCTTGCACATGCTTATTCAGTTCTGCCCACACATTTTTTATAGGTTTGAGGTCAGGGATTTGTGATGGCCACTCCAATACCTTGACTTTGTTGTCCTTAAGCCATTTTGCCACAACTTTGGAAGTATGCTTGGGGTCATTGTCCATTTGGAAGACCCATTTGCGACCAAGCTTTAACTTCCTGACAGGTCTTGAGATGATGCTTCAATATATCGACAATTTTCCAATATTCATGATGCCATCTATTTTGTGAAGTGCACTAGTCCCTCCTACAGCAAAGCACCCCCACAACATGATGCTGCCACCCCTGTGCTTCACGGTTGGGATAGTGTTCTTCGGCTTGCAAGCATCCCCCTTTCGTCTCCAAAAATAACAATGGTCATTATGGCCAAACAGTTCTATTTTTGTTTCATCAGACCAGAGGACATTTCTCCAAAAAGTACAATCTTGTCCCCATGTGCAGTTGTAAACCGTAGTCTGGCTTTTTTATAGTGGTTTTGGAGCAGTGGCTTCTTCCTTGCTGAGCAGCCTATCAGGTTATCTCGATATAGGATTCATTTTACTGTGGATATAGATACTTTTGTACCTGTTTCCTCCAGCATCTTCAGAAGGTCCTTTGCTGTTGTTCCTGGATTGATTTGCACTTTTCGCACCAAAGTACACTGCTCAAAAAAATAAAGGGAACACTTAAACAACACAATGTAACTCCAAGTCAATCACATTTCTGTGAAATCAAACTGTCCACGTAGGAAGCAACACTGATTGACAATAAATTTCACATGCTGTTGTGCAAATGGAATAGACAAAAGGTGGAAATTATAGGCAATTAGTAAGACACCCCCAAAAAAGGAGTGATTCTGCAGGTGGTGACCACAGACCACTTCTCAGTTCCTATGCTTCCTGGCTGATGTTTTGGTCACTTTTGAATGCTGGCGGTGCTTTCACTCTAGTGGTAGCATGAGACAGAGTCTACAACCCACACAAGTGGCTCAGGTAGTGCAGTTCATCCAGGATGGCACATCAATGCGAGCTGTGGCAAAAAGGTTTGTTGTGTCTGTCAGCGTAGTGTCCAGAGCATGGAGGCGCTACCAGCAGACAGGCCAGTACATCAGGAGACGTGGAGGAGGCCGTAGGAGGGCAACAACCCAGCAGCAGGCCCGCTACCTCCGCCTTTGTGCAAGGAGGTGCACTGCCAGAGCCCTGCAAAATGACCTCCAGCAGGCCACAAATATGCCTTCTTCATGTCAATCTAGCTCTGTAACCAGAAAGTTGAAGGACAACCCAAAGGAAAAATACAATCTGTTTTTCATTTGGATCATTCATTAATTTACATATTATTATTATTTTTTATATAGCCCTTTGTACATCAGCTAATATCTCGAAGTGCTGTACAGAAACCCAGCCTAAAACCCCAAACAGCAAGCAATGCAGGTGTAGAAGCACGGTGGCTAGGAAAAACTCCCTAGAAAGGCCAAAACCTAGGAAGAAACCTAGAGAGCTACCAGGCTATGAGGGGTGGCCAGTCCTCTTCTGGCTGTGCCGGGTGGAGATTATAACAGAACATGGCCAAGATGTTCAAATGTTCATAAATGACCAGCATGGTCAAATAATAATCAGGAGTAAATGTCAGTTGGCTTTTCATAGCCGATCATTAAGAGTATCTCTACTGCTCCTGCGGTCTCTAGAAAGTTGAAAACAGCAGGTCTGGGACAGGTAGCTCGTCCGGTGGACAGGTCAGGGTTCCATAGCCGCAGGTAGAATAGTTAAAACTGGAACAGCAGCAAGGCCTGGTGGACTGGGGACAGCAAGGAGTCATCATGCCCGGTAGTCCTGACGCATGGTCCTAGGGCTCAGGTCCTCCGAGAGAGAGAAAGAAAGAGAGAAGGAGAAAATTAGAGAGAGCATACTTAAATTCACACAGGACACCGGATAAGACAGGAGAAGTACTCCAGATATAACCAACTGACCCTAGCCCCCCGACACATAAACTACTGCAGCATAAATACTGGAGGCTGAGACGGGAGGGGTCAGGAGAAACTGTGGCCCCATCCGATGATACCCCCGGACAGGGCCAAACAGGAAGGATATAACCCCACCCACTTTGCCAAAGCATAGCCCCCGCACCACTAGAGGGATATCTTCAACCACCAACTTACAATCCTGAGACAAGGCCGAGTATTGCCCACAAAGATCTCCACCACAGCACAAACCAAGGGGGGGCGCCAACCCAGACAGGAAGATCACGTCAGTAACTCAACCCACTCAAGTGACGCACGCCTCCTAGGGACGGCATGAAAGAGCACCAGTAAGCCAGTGACTCAGCCCCTGTAGCAGGGTTAGAGGCAGAGAATCACAGTGGAGAGAGGGGAACCAGCCAGGCAGAGACAGCAAGGGCGGTTCGTTGCTCCAGAGCCTTTCCGTTCACCTTCACACTCCTGGGCCAGACTACACTCAATCATATGACCTACTGAAGAGATAAGTCTTCAGTAAAGACTTAAAGGTTGAAACCGAGTCTGCGTCTCTCACATGGGTAGGCAGACCATTCCATAAAAATGGAGATCTATAGGAGAAAGCCCTGCCTCCAGCTGTTTGCTTAGAAATTCTAGGGACAATAAGGAGGCCTGCGTCTTGTGACCGTAGCGTACGTGTAGGTATGTACGGCAGGACCAACTGGGAAAGATAGGTAGGAGCAAGCCCATGTAACGCTTTATAGGTTAACAGTAAAACCTTGAAATCAGCCCTTGCCTTAACAGGAAGCCAGTGTAGGGAAGCTAGCACTGGAGTAATATGATCAAATTTCTTGGTTCTAGTCAGGATTCTAGCAGCCGTATTTAGCACTAACTGAAGTTTATTTAGGTGCTTTATCCGGGTAGCCGGAAAGTAGAGCATTGCAGTAGTCTAACCTAGAAGTAACAAAAGCATGGATAAATTTTTCTGCATCATTTTTGGACAGAAAATTTCTGATATTTGCAATGTTACGTAGATGGAAAAAAGCTGTCCTTGAAACAGTCTTGATATGTTCGTCAAAAGAGAGATCAGGGTCCAGAGTAACGCCGAGGTCCTTCACAGTTTTATTTGAGACGACTTTACAACCATCAAGATTAATTGTCAGATTTAACAGAAGATATCTATGTTTCTTGGGACCTAGAACAAGCATCTCTGTTTTTCCGAGTTTAAAACTAGAAAGTTTTAGCCATCCACTTCCTTATGTCTTTAACACAGGCTTCTAGCGAGGGCGATTTTGGGGCTTCACCATGTTTCATTGAAATGTACACCTGTGTGTCATCCACATAGCAGTGAAAGTTTACATTATGTTTTCGAATGACATCCCCAAGAGGTAAAATATATAGTGAAAACAAGTGGTCCAAAAACGGAACCTTGAGGAACACCGACATTTACAGTTGATTTGTCAGAGGACAAACCATTCACAGAGACAAACTGATATCTTTCCAACAGATGAGATCTAAACCAGGCCAGAACTTGTCCGTGTAGACCAATTTGGGTTTCCAGTCTCTCCAAAAGAATGTGGTGATCGATGGTATCAAAGGCAGCACTAAGGTCTAATAGCACGAGGACAGATGCAGAGCCTCGGTCTGACGCCATTAAAAGGTCATTTACCACCTTCACAAGTGCAGTCTCAGTGCTATGATGGGGTCTAAAACCAGATTGAAGCATTCTGTATACATTGTTTGTCTTCAGGAAGGCAGTGAGTTGCTGCGCAACAGCTTTTTCTAAAATTTTTGAGAGGAATGGAAGATTCGATATAGGCCGATAGTTTTTTATATTTTCTGGGTCCAGGTTTGGCTTTTTCAAGAGAGGCTTTATTACTGCCACTTTTAGTGAGTTTGGTACACATCCGGTGGATAGAGAGACGTTTATTATGTTCAACATAGGAGGGCCAAGCACATGAAGCAGCTCTTTCAGTATTTTAGTTGGAATAGGATCCAGTATGCAGCTTGAAGGTTTAGAGGCCATGATTATTTTCATCATTGTGTCAAGAGATATTGTACAAAAACACTTGAGTGTCTCTCTTGATCCTAGGTCCTGGCAGAGTTGTGCAGATTTAGGACAGCTGAGCTTTGGAGGAATACACAGATTTAAAGAGGAGTCCGTAATTTGCTTTCTAATGATCCCGTGTGGCTCAGTTGGTAGAGCATGGCGCTTGCAACGCCAGGGTTGTGGGTTCACTTCCCACGGGGGGACCAGGGTTCACTTCCCACGGGGGGACCAGGATGAATATGTTTGAAATTTCCAATTTGTAAGTCGCTCTGGATAAGAGCGTCTGCTAAATGACGTAAATGTAATGATCATGATCTTTTCCTCAAAGAAGGTCATGAATGTATTACTGCTGAAGTGAAAGCCATCCTCACTTGGGGAATGCTGCTTTTTAGTTAGCTTTGCAACAGTATCAAAAATAAATTTTGGATTGTTCTTATTTTCCTCAATTAAGTTGGAAAAGTAGGATGATCGAGCAGCAGTGAGGGCTCTTCAATACTGCACGGTACTGTCTTTCCAAGCTAGTCGGAAGACTTCCAGTTTGGTGTAGCGCCATTCCCGTTCCAATTTTCTGGAAGTTTGCTTCTGAGCTCGGGTATTTTCTGTATACCAGGGAGCTAGTTTCTTATGACAAATGTTTTTAGTTTTTAGGGGTGCAACTGCATCTAGGGTATTGCGCAAGATTTAATTGAGTTCCTCAGTTAGGTGGTCAACTGATTTTTGTCCTCTGACGTCCTTGGGTAGGCAGAAGGATTCTGGAAGGGCATCAAGGAATCTTTGTGTTGTCTGAGAATTTATAGCACAAATTTTGATGCTCCTTGGTTGGGGTCTGAGCAGATTATTTTTTGCGATTGCAAACGTAATAAAATGGTGGTCCGATAGTCCAGGAGTATGAAGAAAAACATTAAGATCTACAACATTTATTCCATGGGACAAAACTAGGTCCAGAGTATGACTGTGGTAGTGAGTAGGTCCAGAGACATGTTGGACAAAACCCACTGAGTCGATGATGGCTCCAAAAGCCTTTTGGAGTGGGTCTGTGGACTTTTCCATATGAATATTAAAATCACCAAAAATCTGAATATTATCTGCTATGACTACAAGGTCTGATAGGAATTCAGGAAACTCAGAGAGGAACGCTGTATATGGCCCAAGAGGCCTGTAAATAGTAGCTATAAAAAGTGATTGAGTAGGCTGCATAGATTTCATGACTAGAAGCTCAAAAGACGAAAACGTCATTTTTTTTTTTTGTAAATTGAAATTTGCTATCGTAAATGTTAGCAACACCTCCGCCTTTGAGGGATGCACGGGGGATATGGTCACTAGTGTAACCAGGAGGTGAGGCCTCATTTAACACAGTAAATTCATCAGGCTTAAGGCATGTTTCAGTCAGGCCAATCACATCAAGATTATGATCAGTGATTAGTTCATTGACTATAACTGCCTTTGAAGTTAGGGATCTAACATTAAGTAACCCTATTTTGAGATGTGAGGTATCACAATCTCTTTCAATAATGGCAGGAATGGAGGAGGTCTTTATCCTAGTGAGATTGCTAAGGTGAACACCGCCATGTTTAGTTTTGCCCAACCTAGGTCGAGGCACAGACACAGTCTCAATGGGGATGGCTGAGCTGACTACACTGACTATGCTAGTGGCAGACTCCACTAACCTGTCTAGGATCAGCGTGGCGCTAGCGGCACACCCCCCCCCCCCCCCACTGAAAAACCAGTGCCGCGAAATTCAAAAAAAATATTTTTTTAAAATATTTAACTTTCACACATTAAAGTCCAATACAGCTAATGAAAGACACAGATCTTGTGAATCCAGTCAACATTTCCGATTTTTAAAATGTTTTACAGGGAAGACACAATATGTAAAGATGTACATCTATTACCTAAAAACACATTAGCATAATCCACCATCTTTTATTTGTCCACCAACACCAGTAGCCATCACCAATTCGGCTAAACTAAGATATTTATAGCCCCTAACCAACAAAAAAACTCATTAGATGACAGTCTGATAACATATTTATGGTATGGGATAGGTTTTGTTAGAAAAAAGTGCATATTTCAGGTAGATGGCATAGTTTACAATTGCACCCACCATCACAAATGGACTAGAATAATTACAATGAGCAACGTGTTTACCTAACTACTAATCATCAAACATTTCGTAAAAATACACAGCATACACGAATCGAAAGACACAGATCCTGTGAATACAGACAATATTTCAGATTTTCTAAGTGTCTTACAGCGAAAACACAATAAATCGTTATATTAGCTTAGCACATAGCAATTAGCAGCCCAGCATTGATTCTAGCCAAAGTGAGCGATAAAAGTCAACATCGCCAAAAGATATTAATTTTTTCACTAACCTTCTCAGAATTCTTCCGATGACACTCCTGTAACATCACATTACAACATGCATATACAGTTTGATCGAAAATGTTTATATTTAGCCACCAAAATCATAGTTAGACAATGTGAAATGTAGACAAGCTGGTAAAGAAAAAGTCCTTGCGCCACTTAGACAGTGATCTACTCTTATACATAAATACTCATAAACGTGACTAAAAAATATAGGGTGGACAGGGATTGATAGACAATTTAATTCTTAATACAATTGCGTTATTACATTTTTTAATTTATCCTTACTTTTCAATACAGTTTGCGCCAAGCGAAGCTACGTCAAAAAACATGGCGTCCTAAGCCACTAAAATGTTTCGACAGAAACACGATTTATCATAATAAAAATGTCCTACCTTGAGCTGTTCTTCCATCAGTATCTTGGGCAAAGGATCCTTTCTTGGGAGAAATCGTCTTTTGGTGGAAAGCTGTCCTCTTGCCATGTGGAAATGTCAACTGCGTTCGGGATGAACTGAAAAGCGTGCCCAACTTTTCACATCGTTGCAAAAATAAATGTCCCAAAATCGCACTAAACGGATATAAATTGCTATAAAACGCTTTAAATTAACTACCTTATGATGTTTTTAACTCCTATAACGAGTGAAAAGATGACCGGAGAAATATAACAGGCTAAACTAACGCTTGGAACAGGTGCGCGCCGGTGTCCTCTAGGCTCATGACGCAGCTCCCAAAGAATGACTAGCTTCAGGGTTTTTTCATTTGTAGGGCCTGTGAACGCGCAATCGACCCCGTTGGAATCGTCATCACGTAAAGGCATCCAGGGGAAGACGTAAGAAGTGTCCGTATAGTCATAGCAACGACAGTGCCCTTTTAACTGACTTCAGAAGAGTGGCCAACATTTCTCAAATCTGACTCCATGTCAGGGAAATTGCTGTAGAATGGGCTCTGTTCCACTTAGAGACAAAATTTCAACTCCTATAGAAACTATAGACTGTTTTCTATCCAATAATAATAATAATATGCATATTGTACGATCAAGGATTTTGTGGGAAGCCGTTTAAAAAATTAGCCAAATTAGCATAAATAGTCTAAACAGCGCCCCCATCCCCAACAGGCTAAGCTGGCTAACTGGCTAACAGCCTGCTGCCTGGCCTGCATCCTATTTCATTGTGGAGCTAGAGGAGTTAGAGCCCTGTCTATGTTAGTAGATAAGATGAGAGCACCCCTCCAGCTAGGATGGAGTCCGTCACTCCTCAGCAGGTCAGGCTTGGTCCTGTTTGTGGGTGAGTCCCAGAAAGAGGGCCAATTATCTACAAATTCTATCTTTTGGGAGGGGCAGAAAACAGTTTTCAACCAGCGATTGAGTTGTGAGACTCTGCTGTAGAGCTCATCACTCCCCCTAACTGGGAGGGGGCCAGAGACAATTACTCGATGCCGACACATCTTTCTAGCTGATTTACACGCTGAAGCTATGTTGCGCTTGGTGACCTCTGACTGTTTCATCCTAACATCATTGGTGCCGACGTGGATAACAATATCTCTATACTCTCTACACTCGCCAGTTTTAGCTTTAGCCAGCACCATCTTCAGATTAGCCTTAACGTCGGTAGCCCTGCCCCCTGGTAAACAGTGTATGATCGCTGGGTGATTCGTTTCAAGTCTAATACTGCGGGTAATGGAGTCGCCAGTGACTAGGGTTTTCAATTTGTCAGAGCTAATGGTGGGAAGCTTCGGCGTCTCTGACCCCGTAACGGGAGGAGTAGAGACAATAGAAGACTTGGCCTCAGACTTCAACTCGCTACTTAATGGGGAAAACCGGTTGAAAGTTTCTGTCGGCTGAATGAGCGACACCGGTTGAGCATTCCTACAGCATTTCCCTCCAGAAGCCATGAGAAAGTTGTCCAGCTGCGGGGACCGTGCGAGGGGATTTATACTACTATCTATACTTACTGGTGGCACAGACGCTGTTTCATCCTTTCCTACACTGAAATTACCCTTGCCTAACGATTGCGTCTGAAGCTGGGCTTGCAGCACAGCTATCCTCGCCGTTAGGCGATCGTTCTCCTGTATATTATGAGTACAGCGACTGCAATTAGAAGGCATCATGTTATTGTTACTACTTAGTTTCGACTGTTGAAGGTGCTGACGAACCATGTCCAGATAAAGCGTCCGGAGTGAAAAAGTTGAATGAGGGAAAAAAGTTGTGAGGGAAAAACTACAAATATAAACGGTAATTAAAAAGTAAAAAGTAAAAACCGTAAAGTTGTCAGCTAGCAAAGTAAGGTTGGCAACAAAACGCACAGCAACACGTCTGCAAGTTCAAGAGGAAGTGACGATATGTTATGTAACTTATTCAGGCAAAATGTTATAGACAAAGCATTAAGAAATTAGGTCTTAATAGATTTCCCATCCACTGCCTCGTTGTCTTGTGTCTGATCAAAGTTTTCCAGTAAATGTCCTTATTGGAGGTGATTTTGACAGCAAATTAAAATCATTGATTAGGAAAAAGGGATCATAAATTACAACCAATGAAAGCTACATTGCTCAGGAAAAGGGAACATTAATCATTTGCTCATTCTCCATTTGTCGCAATGTGACTGGTAATACAAAAAGTTAAGAACATTTCTGGACATTTCAATGTAGCTTCTACACAAACATACATTACTCCGACTAAAACTCACCCAGGTAAGTAGATCATCTAAGTTTAGAGTTGATCATGAGGTTGAAACCAAACAGAGGATTTATTTTGGTGAGTTCAAGAGTAGGACTACTTACTAAGTCACCAAATCTGAACCCAAATTCAATATCGCATCATTAACTATTTATAGTAATGGATTAATCAAGTATCCATTGATACTAATAAATGCTGTTTAAATAACCATGAAACATTTTAGGACTTCCACATGTCTTGATTGAGAGTTTCCAGAATATTATCAGTCATCATGTACTCATATAAACGTATGCATAAGGTAATGAACTCAACAAGGTGGCTTGTAGCATACTGTATATATTGCTAAAATGGGATTGACTGATAGGTTTTCAAACCTTTCTTACCCAGGTACCCCCACCCAGGAAAACCGGATCCCCATCATATATTACCCCCCAAAAAGTAATGTATTGTCTTATCCTCAGGTGAATGACAATGGCAAGTAGAAGTAATCAACATTTAAATTTTATTAGCTAGAAAGTTAAAGGTACAGTATCTTAGCAGCGGAGAGAAAATGTTGCTGTTGTGAAGCACATTTCCAGCAATTCTACACAGTTTGGCATGGAGCTGAGAGACAATTTTTCAATTTTAAAGCTAATTTCCTACAATTTTATGCATTTTGCCATGGGTAATGTGATGTTCCTCTGCTCAAATATTATAACAAAATCAATCCCTGAAACCTGCAGTGTGTACTGTAGTGTTAACCTGTAGAAATGCATGACTGTAACGTTAACCTCTGTTTTTCCCCCTGACTGTGTAGCTATTATTGGAATGTTGGTTCTCAAAGAAGATATTATTATAAATATATAGGTGTTCAATATTTTTTCTGCATGCTTTCTATCTGCTTTTGGTCGTTTAAGTTGGCACTGAAACAGTTTTTTGATCCCGAAAATTACCACTTACATGACCCGCCTAAGAATTTTACAGAAATAAATAATAGAAACTCCTGTAAATTAGCTCCATTATGGTATTATTATTTTTTTTCATTTTAAAAGGACAGTTTGAGATTTTGTGATTATTGGTATGGTAATATTTCCATAAATTAAGTGTTTGATTGATTGATTGATTGATTGATTGATTGATTAGGGGCCCAGTGACGTAAGCATGGCATGTACACTTCGCCATCGGCCAAATTTGGGGCACTCAGCTCATGCCCGGGAGGCGGCCCGTTTCCTAAACAAATACAATCAATACTTACCCGGTTCACCTGGGGTATTAATATAATCCCCTCAAGCAAAAAATCGGCACACGGCTGAATGTAATTGGGGACCCCTGCCATAGGATGCGCATTTATACCAGAGCACGCTCCTTTTAGAGAAACACGCCAGCTCAAGGTGAGATGATAAAAAAATACAAACAACTTGAAATAATCAAAGTTGAAACCTCTAATGAGTTCAATAAAGAAACAACAAAGGACATAGTCAATAGTGTAAATTATGTTGAAATCTATGATAATAGGCGATTGTAGTAGTGAAATAGAAATACCAAGGGAATGCGGTCTTGCGTTTCACTCACATATGGCGTAGTCATGGGAGGAAAGACAGGCGCATGAAAACTTTTTAAATTCCGTGCTTAATTTGTAAATTGGGATTTGCCAGAACAAAAAGTGAGCGTGAGAGGAGCTCTGAGGTACCAGAACGCATGGGGCGGGAAAAAAACAGCTTTATAATTTAGGTATTGTATGTATATCGTCGCATTTTCGTAGAGTATAGGCGCTTACACACATGGGGGATTTTTTTTGTCGCCTGGAGACTGGGAAAATGTTGGCCTTTTATAAACTTCCGTCATGCAATTCTGCATTTTACATGACTGGAGACGTTGGCCAAATTGAATACAGCATAAATGAGCGAAGTGGCAGGATATTTTGACAGACCAACTGAATCGGAGATCAATATAACTGTCTTGTCTTGAATCCATCAATGGCAGACCTGGATGTGTGGAGACACGCACATCATAGGCTAAAATGAGGAAATGTGTCCTAAATGCTTTCGTTTCACTGGCTCACCCATTAAACGGGCAGTTCACTGTCGACGTGTTCGTGTCTAAACCCTATCGCTCTTGTTCGGCCCACGGCTGAATGTAATTGGGGACCCATATTTGGAAATTGTTCAAATATATTTGTAGCATACAACAGACAGTAGTGTTCCCTTTTCAGCAAGAGGCATTGGCTTTCAACCTGTCTTTTCCCGCGATTGGATTTGAAATATTGGGAAATTGCTGTCTGCATGTTAACTGACATTTGCAGCGCGTTCCCGAATTTAGGCTATGCCTTGTTATTGGGCCACACACAATCCACAGCTAGGATATATATATAAAAAAATATGCTATTGATCCTCTGGCTAAATTCTAGGCCTCATGGTGTAGTAGGCTATTATTCGATGTTTTTCCGAACAGACAGCAGTAACTCCTCCAGAACCCACGCGGCTAGGATTCTATGAGGGAAATAAATGATTAAGTGCAACGCCAGAGAGATGAGTTGCAGACTCATAACGGGCAACTCGAATTCACATTCATGGTTTTTTTTAACACTTAATAAGTAGTGCTGACCGATTAGTAAAAAAAAAAAAGAAAGTAGTTTCGGTTGGATTATTAAACAATTTCGGTTAAAGTTATTTGGGTTGAAAGTGGATGGCTTATCCACTGTAATATAAATTAAATTTAACAGTCCGATGGTAGTGCCTGCTTATCACTGAACTAACCATAATTTATTCACTTTAATTTTTCAGTTTTATATTACATTTGTTTTTCCACTTTATTTCATTACAAGTTATCTCATCTCTAGAGCTGCTGCATATGCTGTGACAATCACTATTTTGTAGTTCAAAGTACATAGGGCATACTTTTGACTGCGGAATAGCAACTATCAATCACTTAGATCATGTATTTTCATTTTGAGATACATAGTTATGCAACAGCTGCTCTCTCTATTCCCTCACGATCGCGCGTACTTCTGCTTCTTCTGTACTAGGTCTAAAAGAAAACATACCGTAGATGCGCAATGGATTAAGGTTAGTGTAGCGCATAACATAGTAAATAACTACAATATGTAGTTTGCTACAGCCAAATATTCTACAACTCCCTTTTACATTACACAATTCAGGCTGGATCTGCTTTATCTCTAGAGAAACTGCAATGTGCGCATTGAGCTCACAGAAAAACCTAAACAAAATGTAATTCAAATATATCTGACATCGGTCTATTTGTTGGAACAATAACACATTTTGGTTAAACGCTCAGTACTCATTTGTACATTGCAAAAAGTTAACTGTTCTTGCAACAAAAGGTAGTGGATCCGTCCAAATAGGTTCCTGAATGAAACAGTCCAAAACTGAAAGTCATACGGCTCAGCGCTGTTTAAAATCTCTTACTATCGGAGAATTGGCTACATTTTTACGGAAACAATCCGTATTAAGTTACATAAGCACGGGTAAATTGACACCCAAAGAAGATAAAACACAACGATAACTAAAATTGACTTCATGCTGTGGTGATTGAGTGAAGGGAGGACGGCACATCACAGTACTTGTGGTTTGAGCTGGCGTGAGATTTTAGTTCTGTTGCCAAGAGGACTGCTAATCTGTTGTGCTTTGTGTTCATGGTTAATGCTTTGCAAAGAAGCATCTGTCCTTGGTAAGTATCACGTTAATCAAAGCTTTATTTGGCCAGGTGACCATCCGTAGCATCTTACCTGTTACTAAACACCTGTACCCAGCATCATGCTCCTTTTAAAACTGACTGCATTCACCTGTGAGTATACTGACTTTTAACAAATATGCATTTGCATTCCAGTATTTTTCAGATGGTTCTAAATGTATCAGTTTGTATTGAAAGTAACTGAAGTCTAATATAAACAGTATGACCCAGGTCTAGTATACAGCATCCTGTATTATCTGAGGATTAGGTGATGTTCCATGTCTGTCTATACTCTGTACCATACTGTATGCTAATTATATACTTACTTTGTATATAATGTACACTACTCTTCTCCTGTAAATAATTGCGAAGAGACTGACCAAGGTTAGAAAAGCTAAACTGTGATGTGTGTTTCAGTGCTGGCTGCAGCTTGCTGTACACTACCAGCTGCAGGTACGTTGGTGATTGTGTATGTTTGTGCGCATCTACATTGAATAAAAAATATCCAGGCAACAATTTCAAAGATTTTACTGAGTTACAGTTCATATAAAGAAATCGGTCAATTTAATTAAATTCATTAGGCCCTATCCAGTGGATTTCACATGACTGGGCAAGAGCGATTTCATGACCCACCGTGGGCCCCCACCCAATGGCGCCATGTCCAGCCAATTAGAATTAGTTTGTCCTCACAAACGGGCTTTATTACAGGCAGAAGTAATCCTCAGCACCCCCCTCCCCTCAGACAATCCCGCAGGTGAAGAAGCCGGATGTGGCGGTCCTGGGTTGGCGTGGTTACACGTGGTCTGCGGTTGTGAGGCCGGTTAGACGTATTGCCAAATTCTCTAAAATGGAGGTGGCTTGTGGTAGAGAAATTAATTATATTCTCAGGCAACAGCTCTGGTGGACTCTACTGCAGTCAGCATGCCAATTGCACATACCCTCAACTTGAGACATCTGCACATTTTAGAGTGGTCCTTTATTGTCCCCAGCACAAGGTGCACCTGTGTAATGAGCATGCTGTTTAATCAGCTTCTTGATTTGCCACACCTGTCGGGTGGATGGCTTATTTTGGCAAAGGAGAAATGCTCACCAAAAGGGATGTAAACCAATTTGTGCATATGTAAAATTACTGGGATTTTTTTTTTTTGCTCATGAAACATGGGACCAACACACTATTTGTTGCGTTTGTTTTTTGTTCAGTTAATGTAATTGTTTCTCACTCAGCGACTAGAGTGGTTACCTGTGACAATGGAGAAAACGTCCAGTTCCTGATCTGTGGTAAGAACACACACATTCTATCCTGATGGTCTCTCCATAGTGCTGTCTGTTTCTTTACATTGTGTTTCTTGCCCTACTAGATTCTGGAGTGATCTTCATTGAGAGAGCTCTGTATGGACGGACTGACGGAACCACCTGCAGAGAAGGACGACCTGCCAACCAGCTGACCAACACACAGTGTTCACAGACAGGCACCCTGGAGGTCCTCTCACAGAGGTACTCAGTCAGTGTTTATTTGATAAAGACAGGCACCCTGGAGGTCCTCTCACAGAGGTACTCAGTCAGTGTTTATTTGATAAAGACAGGCACCCTGGAGGTCCTCTCACAGAGGTACTCAGTCAGTGTTTATTTGATAAAGACAGGCACCCTGGAGGTCCTCTCACAGAGGTACTCAGTCAGTGTTTATTTGATAAAGACAGGCTGGGATTCAGTGAGGCGTGTTGTTGAAAGCACATTGCAGTATTGTCAATGTGCCTTTTTAAAGCCAATTTTCCTGACGTTCCCGGTAAACGCTGCAGATGTCTGCTGTAAATGTCCAGCGCTGCATGCTTGTTGACACCGCGTTTGATTAAATCCCAGCCATAGCTCATCTTACCTCCTGATATCCCCCAGGTGCAATGGGAAACAGGTGTGTGAAGTGAACACTGAAGTCTTCCGTACTTCTGACCCCTGTTTTGGAATCTACAAATACCTGGAAACCACCTACACCTGCATCCTAGCAAGTCAGTCTGTTTCTATGTATAATAATACTACACCAGGCTAATGTCTGCTATGAAAAGGTATGTCTTTATTTATGTCTGCCCAGCAGTGACCAGTGTGGTGTGTAATTCCTGTTTCTTTGTCCTAGCAGCACGAAGCATTACTTGTGACGGTTCTGATGCGCTATTAGAATGTGGTAAGGCTCTGATGCTGTAGATTGTGGTAAGGCTCTGATGCTGTAGAATGTGGTAAGGCTCTGATGCTGTAGAATGTGGTAAGGCTCTGATGCTGTAGAATGTGGTAAGGCTCTGATGCTGTAGAATGTGGTAAGGCTCTGATGCTGTAGAATGTGGTAAGGCTCTGATGCTGTAGAATGTGGTATGGCTCTGATGCTGTAGAATGTGGTATGGCTCTGATGCTGTAGAATGTGGTATGGCTCTGAAGCTGTAGAATGTGGTATGGCTCTGATGCTGTAGAATGTGGTATGGCTCTGATGCTGTAGAATGTGGTAAGGCTCTGATGCTGTAGAATGTGGTAAGGCTCTGATGCTGTAGAATGTGGTAAGCTTGTCAACTCGGCTGTACAGTATTCTTCTGTCATATGATGTATAGCATTATCATATATGGTTTATATTACCATCACTAGCACACACCAGACATCCAGTCTTACCTCTCCTCCTCCCTCAGATGAAGGTACGATCCAGATCCACAGTGCTAACTATGGCCGCCGTGACCAGCTAGTGTGTTCCTTTAAACGGCCCGCTAACCAACTAGCCAACACCAACTGTCTCAGCCAATCCACAACTGCCAGTAAGGTGGCAGAGAGGTATTGAAACCTGCAGTGTACTATTTGAAAAGCATTACTCTACTGTTAACCTGTACTGTAGAAACATGACTATAGTGTTAACGTGTACCTGTCGTTAACGCGCGCACAGGTGTGATGGGAAGAGCCAGTGTGACGTCCCGGCGTCCAGTTCTCTGTATGGGGATCCCTGTGTAGGAACCTACAAGTACCTGGATGTGGCTTACACCTGTGGTTAAATGTGAGGCACACACACGAACGCACTCACATGACTGGGAAGTAGAATACTGGGGTTGACCGTTTTTTGTCTTGCAGGAGATACTTCTGGGATATCTTCATTGGGTGGATCTGTCTTTCCTGTCCTCTCCTCTTCCTCATGAATCTCAAGTTGAGTAAAATGTATGTAATTTCCATGTCAAGGATCACATTGATTCTTTATTTTGGCATAGGCATAATTAACGATCAACGCTGTGTACGAACGTTTTCTAAAAGCAAGTTGCGGTCAGGACACATGGAGAAATAAAACATGAACCGCAAAATAAACTCTTCAAATAACATTGTGATATAATACTTTGTTTGCTAAAGCATTTCTTCAAAATACTTTTTTTCTGAACTGAGGTGGTTGATCTGCATTAAATAGCATGAACATAACTCTTGTTCACTATTACTATCACACAAACATTAAATCATTTTTTTAACAATAAATTGCATTACATCAAGAAGGATTCAAAGGTCTTGGATACATGGACACTAAGCATACAAAATGCACATTCTTATCCATACAGCTAGGCTGCCCATCACAGCTGAAACGGAGTAGTACCTCACTAGTTACTTTGCTTTAGTTTTAGGCAGGCCTGCAATCTGGAAGCCAAGGTACTGTCAGTCTGTGGCCCAGACTACCAAATATCAGTGCCACTAACTTACGTCCAAGTCAGTGAAGGCCTGCTCCATATGTAACAGTCAATTAAGCAGCACACTTCCAAAATGAGCCCCCCCTTACCTGTCTGTCTTTGCTGGCTATCGGGTTATGTTTAGCAATGTACAGGTCCTTGTAGGAACAGCAACCATTTACGTTTGACTCTGTGTAAGATACAGATCATGTTTTACAGGGTACTAGAGTGATAGTGTATTTTGTTGGTAGAGCCTGTAGCCTTAACGGTAAAGGAGTCTCTTCACCAATAGCATCATTCTGGTACATGAAATCGGTCCGGATCAGGAAGTTACTGTAGCAACTGTCACTACCTCACTGTCCAACCCAGCGTCATGAAGAGGAAGAAAATGTTCAGGTCTTTGCTCTATTAAGATTTTACAGGGACCTGGTGTCCAAAGGAGAACTTCAAGGGCAAAGTTGCAAAAGCAATGGGGTGCTCATATTTACACTTGACAAAAAAAAAATACATTCATGTACTTGACACTAATTTAGACAATCAGGCCAAAATGAAATGTTCAAATTGACTGCCACTGTAACGGCTGTCTTCTGTGAATGAAGGATTGGACCAAAGCGCAGCGTGGTTAGTGTTCATGTTTAATTAAAGCCAATAAACATGAACACTACAAAACAACAAAATGTGAAAAACCGAAACAGTTCTGTCTGGTGCAGACACACGAAGACAACCACCCACAAAACCCAACACAAAACAGGCTACCTAAATATGGTTCCCAATCAGAGAAACATAGAAACGGGAAAAGTAGACACACAACAGAATGCCCACTCAGCTCACATCCTGACCAACACTAAAACAAAGAAGACATAAAATAACTATGGTCAGAACGTGACAGCCACACAAGGAGGACAGCGCAAACATTCACTGTTCCATTCACATGAGACAGACCAGTCTGCTTGAATAGAAAGGTTTCCCTCCACAAACCTGGGCTCTACTTACAAAGCCAAAACACAGGGATGTTGGACGAACAATTCATATTCAATGTATACAGGCAAAAAACTGTTCCCAAGTATTCTCACACATAAATACAGGCATATGTGATCGTAATCATGGTTTAAAATGATTCTGTTTTGGATTATTGCGGTCAATTCACAGTGTACTCATTATTTATATCTGTGTTTCGGCCCCACGAACACCCGCTCAAGGAGGGAGTTCTATTAACCTGAGTCGCAGTGCACAGGTCTATGGCCCATGACGTGATGGGCAAAAACTGAACAGTAGCCTAATCTACGCAGCTTGGTCAGGTTGGCAGCATGATGCATCGTTTCAGAAACATACATCTTTGCCATAAAATATGTTTGCATTTTCTAACTAGTTTTCTTTGGGAAGGCATACCAAGTGTTTTTGATTAAAACAATCACTTTTGCATGTGAAAACAGAATCCTACTCAACCTATGTGACTTTTGTTTGGATCCAACTTCTAATGAGGGGATTCGATTATCTGGCATAGGTTAACCTGGTGGAAGGAGTTTCCACCATTATCATGTACATCTTGGTGGGGCAAGAAAACAAAAGTGGAATGCATGCCAGCCAAGCCACTACACAACACAACATTAAACAATACATGAATTGCACTATAAGGGTGACAAACGGTGCCCACAAACTGTTCAGGCCTACATAAAGCAACAGCAGTCCCAACATCTTACCACTGCTACAACTGACTATCACTGGAGCCTTGTCTGGCAGCGAAACAGTTCATTCAGCCTCATTTACTGCCATTAAAAAAAACATAGCTGATACAGCTGACTTGCTTAAACAAATGTGGTTTCTACTGACAATTGAGATGTACAAACTATGGATAAGTTAAACAAGCGGATATGAGGCAATCCGTAATTTAAATTAAGACATCAATGATCGAGCTAGGACGGACATAACGTTAGTCAATATAACTATTTGTTTAGCACTTTTGAAATGTACAGCATCAGAATTCAGAACATGGGCCGTTCTTACAGCATTCTCCCTGTACACCAAGTCAGAACCGTAGGATAAATAAAGGGGGCATATAAGCAGACAATGAAAGCTCTTTTAATTTTCAATGATTACATTTCTCTAAAACAGGTTATAGGCTACAGTAGAACAGTCAGAACAGTAGGTGAAATTTAAGGGGGGTAAATAGACCAAATTATTAGGGTGAGGCACATGAGCTACTAACATAACGGGGCAGAAGGTAGCCTAGTGGTAAGAGCATTGGACTAGTAACTCAAAGGTTGCAAGATCAAGCTGACAAGGTAAAAATCTGCCGTTCTGCCCCTGAACAAGGCAGTTAACCTACTGTTCCTAGTCTGTCATTGAAAATAAGAATTTGTTCTTAACTGACTTGCCTAGTTAAATAAAAATGTAAACTCTTACTACACAATATACACTTACTGTTACTGTCTTAGCTACAGTATACATATCTCCCTGGCACATACAATACACTTTTGGACTCACCTCTGAATTTATGGTGCTTTCAAAACAACTGGAGGCAGGATTTACAATTCCGAGTTAGATGACCGTTCAAAACGTATTTTCTCAGTCGGAGCTAATTTATTCCTGACTTCCCAGTTGTCTTGAACTCACTGAAGTCAAGTTAATAGTTGTTTTGTGTGCGGCACAAATCATTCTTCATTGACAGCACAGTCAATGTTGAATGTTTATAATTTTAAACTTGGAAAAGAGCCCCCTAACCCCATATTTGGGACCACACAACCACTGTCACTGATTCCTTCCAAACCACTTGTTGAATTTGCGATTTCCAACTTGTTGTGTAGTGTTTATGTCCAATGGCCGATGAGCACCGATACCTTTTATCTAATTGTTTCTCTTCATATGACAAGGATTAAAAAGGATTTGCCAGTAGATTGTCTAATTGATTTATGATGATCAAATCAAATGTATTTATATAGACCTTCTTACATCAGCTGATATATCAAAGTGCTGTACAGAAATTCAGCCTAAAACCGCAAACAGCAAACAATGCAGGTGTAGAAGCACGGTGGCTAGGAAAAACTCCATAGAAAGGCCAAAATCTAGGAAGAAACCTAGAGAGGAACCAGGCTATGAGAGGTGGCCAGTCCTCTTCTGGCTGTGCCGGGTGGAGATTATAACAGAACATTGCCAAGATGTTCAAATGTTCATAAATGACCAGCATGGTCAAATAATAGTAATCACAGTGAAGCGGTCAGGTTTCCATAACCGCAGGCAGAACAGTTGAAACTGGAGCAGCAGCATGGCCAGTTGGACTGGGGACAACAAGGAGTCATCATCCCAGGTAGTCCTGAGGCATGGTCCTAGGGCTACGGTCCTCCAAGAGAGAGAAAGAAAGAAAGAGAATTAGAGAGAGTATACTTAAATTCACACAGGACACTGGATAAGACAGGAGAAATACTCCAGATATAACAGACTGACCCTAGCTCCCCGACACATAAACTACTGCAGCATAAATACTGGATGCTGAGACAGGAGGGGTCAGGAGACACATCCGATGATACCCCCAGACAGGGCCAAACAGGCAGGATATAACCCCACCCACTTTGCCAAAGCACAGCCCCCACACCACTAGAGGGATATCTTCAACCACCAACTTACCATCCTGAGACAAGGCCGAGTATAGCCCACAAAGATCTCTGCCACGGCACAACCCAAGGGGGGGCGCCAACCCAGACAGGAAGACCACGTCAGTGACTCAACCCACTCAAGTGATGCACCCCTCCTAGGCATGGCATGGAAGAGCACCAGTAAGTAAGCCAGTGACTCAGCCCCTGTAATAGGGTTAGAGGCAGAGAATCCCAGTGGAGAGAGGGGAACCGGCCAGGCAGAGACAGCAAGGGTGGTTCGTTGCTCCAGTGCCTTTCCGTTCATCTTCACAATCCTGGGCCAGACTACACTCAATCATAGGATCTACTGAAGAGATGAGTCTTCAATAAAGACTTAAAGGTTGAGACCGAGTCTGCGTCTCTCACATGGATAGGCAAACCATTCCATAAAAATGGAGCTCTATAGGAGAAAGCCCCGCTTCCAGCTGTTTGCTTAGAAATTCTAGGGACAATAAGGAGGCCTGCGTCTTGTGACTGTAGCGTACGTGTAGGTATGTACGGCAGGACCAAACCGGAAAGATAGGTAGGAGCAAGCCCATGTAATGCTTTGTGGGTTAGCAGTAAAACCTTGAAATCAGCCCTTGCCTGAACAGGAAGCCAGTGTAGGGAGGCTAGCACTGGGGTAAAATGATCCAATTTGTTGGTTCTAGTCAGGATTCTAGCAGCCATATTTAGCACTAACTGAAGTTTATTTAGTGTTTTATACGGGTAGTCGGAAAGTAGAGCATTGCAGTAGTCTAACCTAGAAGTAACAAAAGCATGGATACATTTTTCTGCATCATTTTTGGACAGAAAGTTTCTGATATTTGCAATGTTACGTAGATGGAAAAAAGCTGTCCTTGAAACAGTCTTGATATGTTCGTCAAAAGAGAGATCAGGGTCCAGAGTAATGCCAAGGTCCTTCACAGTTTTATTTGAGACGACAGTACAACCATCAAGATTAATTGTCAGATTCAACAGAAGATCTCTATGTTTCTTGGGACCTAGAACAAGCATCTCTGTTTTGTCCGAGTTTAGAAGTAGAAAGTTTGCAGCTATCCACTTCCTTATGGCTGAAAAACAGGCTTCTAGCGAGGGCAATTTTGGGGCTTCACCATGTTTCATTGAAATGTACACCTGTGTGTCATCCGCATAGCAGTGAAAGTTAACATTATGTGTTCGAATGACATCCCCAAGAGGTAAAATATATAGTGAAAACAATAAGTGGTCCTAAAACAGAACCTTGAGGAACACCGACATTTACAGTTGATTTGTCAGAGGACAAACCATTCACAGAGACAAACTGATATCTTTCCGACAGATAAGATCTAAACCAGGCCAGAACGTGTCCTTGTGGACCAATTTGGGTTTCCAATCTCTCCAAAAGAATGTGGTGATCGATGGTATCAAAAGAAGCACTAAGGTCTAGGAGCACGAGGACAGATGCAGAGCCTCGGTCTGACGCCATTAAAAGGTCATTTACCACCTTCACAAGTGCAGTCTCAGTGCTAAGATGGGGTCTAAAACCAGACTGAAGCATTTCATATACATTGTTTGTCTTCAGGACGGCAGTGAGTTGCTGCGCAACAGCTTTTTCAAAATTTTTTGAGAGGAATGGAAGATTCGATATAGGCCGATAGTTTTTTATATTTTCTGGGTGAAGGTTTGGCTTTTTCAAGAGAGGCTTTATTACTGCCACTTTTAGTGAGTTTGGTACACATCTGGTGGATAGAGAGCAGTTTATTATGTTCAACATAGGAAGGCCAAGCACAGGAAGCAGCTCTTTCAGTAGTTTAGTTGGAATAGGGTCCAGTATGTAGCTTGAAGGTTTAGAGGCCATGATTATTTTCATCATTGTGTCAAGAGATATTGTACAAAAACACTTGAGTGTCTCTCTTGATCCTAGGTTGTGCAGACTCAGGACAGCTGAGCTTTGGAGGAATACGCAGATTTAAAGAGGAGTCCGTAATTTGCTTTCTAATGATCATGATCTTTTCTTCAAAGAAGTTCATGAATTTATTACTGCTGAAGTGAAAGCCATCCTCTCTTGGGGAATGCTTCGTTTTAGTTAGCTTTGCGACAGTATCAAAAATAAATATTGGATTGTTCTTATTTTCCTCAATTACGTTGGAAAAATAGGATGAACGAGCAGCAGTAAGGGCTCTTCGATACTGCACGGTACTGTCTTTCCAAGCTAGTCGGAAGACTTCCAGTTTGGTGTGGCGCCATTTCCGTTCCAATTTTCTGGAAGCTTATTTTCTGCATACCAGGGAGCTAGTTTCTTATGACAAATGTTTTTAGTTTTTAGGGGTGCAACTGCATCTAAGGTATTGCGCAAGGTTAAATTGAGTTCCTCAGTTAGGTGGTTAACTGATTTTTGTCCTCTGACGTCCTTGGGTAGGCAGAGGGAGTCTGGAAGGGCATCAAGGGATCTTTGGGTTGTCTGAGAATTTATAGCGCGACTTTTGATGCTCCTTGGTTGGGGTCTGAGCAGATTATTTGTTGCGATTGCAAACGTAATAAAATGGTGGTCCAATAGTCCAGGATTATGAGGAAAAACATTAAGATCCACAACATTTATTCCATGGGACAAAACTAGGTCCAGAGTATGACTGTGGCAGTGAGAAGGTCCGGAGACATGTTGGACAAGACCTACTGAGTGATGATGACTCCGAAAGCCTTTTGGAGTGGGTCTGTGGACTTTTCCATGTGAATATTAAACTCACCAAAAATCTGAATATTATCTGCTATGACTACAAGGTCCGATAGGAATTCAGGAAACTCAGTAAGGAACGCTGTATATGGCCCAGGAGGCCTGTAAACAGTAGTTATAAAAAGTGATTGAGTAGGCTGCATAGATTTCATGACTAGAAGCTCAAAAGACGAAAACGTTATTTTTAATTTTTTTTGTAAATTGAAATTTGCTATAGTAAATGTTAGCAACACCTCCGCCTTTGCGGGATGCATGGGGGATATGGTCACTAGTGTAACCAGGAGGTGAGGCCTCATTTAACACAGTAAATTCATCATGCTTAAGCCATGTTTCAGTCAGGCCAATCACATCAAGATTATGATCAGTGATTAGTTAATTGACTATAACTGCCTTTGAAGTGAGGGATCTATCATTAAGTAGCCCTATTTTGAGATGTGAGGTATCACGATCTCTTTCAATAATGGCAGAAATGGAGGAGGTCTTTATTCTAGTGAGATTGCTAAGGCGAACACCGCCATGTTTAGATGATGACTGCTAGCTAAGATTGAATAGATTGATGTTGACTTGATCAGTCCAATCAAAGCTATTGTACATATAACGGGATTTGACGTAATTTTATCTGTGGCCAATGACCCTGAGCGTTTTTGGATGGGCACTTCTAATGTAACACCTGAAAGGCTAGAATTTTCAAGTTCTCCTCTTACACCTGGCAGTGACGTAATGTTCCCATGAGTGACAGAACACTGAGCTAATCACGGCGCAACGCTACGTATTTTCTGCTGTCCCGCCCCACCACCACAGAAAGCACTGAGCTAGGCTGAAACACCTGCATTTTGGAGCTGCCTTACACAAGAAAACAAAAAAGACCATGTTCGTATGTGGCTTTATTAACTCAATGATATATATTATTTTTTACATTGTTTGCAAACTGATATGTGACACCTGTTAATGCCAAAATAACATTTATTTTTTGCTAAAAATGTGGAGCTCAAAACAGGTGGGGGTCACCACTGTCCCTCAGTGATGGGAATTTCGGCTCTTTTTATTGACTCCGATCTTTTCAACTTGTTCAGTCAAAAGAACAAATCTTTCACTAATTTCGTTAATTTGAGTCAGTACTGCCGTGAGCAAGCAGGACCCCTACCGGCGAAAGAGTCATGATTCAACAAGCCTCTCTCGTTCACATGTCATTCACATTGTTTAAAGCCCACCTTTACGAGTCTCAGTCACAAATGACAGCTCCAGTATGCTCCCTATGGTGAGAACATTTGTTGATTGTTAGGCAAACAAATAAGATTGTTTTGGTTCTATAAAGCTGTCTCCATCATAACATTAATGATCAGTTGTAAAAAATGATATTCTGCCTGCTGCCAGCAGCATAATCTATTTCCCTGCGCGAATATATGACAGACAGTTGTTGGTGGGAGCATGTCTCTGGAGCCGCTGAGCCCGAGGAGTGTGTATCAATTCTGCTGTAGGTCTCATTGCGGCCAGCAAGTCAAATGAATTACTAAATTGAACAAGTAATTTAGAAAAACTGATCATGACTTGCGAGTCAGTAAAAATAACAAATCGTTCGCAAACTGCACATCTCTAGTGCAGATCCAACACTATTCCAGTTTGAACCATCAAAGCCAGGCTTGTATAGATACAACCACAACCCCTGTCTATAGATTCAGTCACAAGCCTGCAGATCACAGGCTAACGCCACCATCTGTTGTATCACACAAACCGCTTCTAAAGCATGAACATGTCAAAGCCTTTTGCTGAAGTCCAACTCAACAGTGGAGGCTCCTCAGAGGAGGAAGGGGAGGACCATCCTCCTCAGTGAATTTCATAAAAAAATACAAAACATTTAAAAAGTTATCCTTTTTAGATAAAACTATACTAAATATAACCACGTCACCAAATAATTGATTAAAACAGACTATTTTGCAATGAAGGTCTACAGTAGCCTCAACAGCAGTAGGGTAGCACCATGGTGTAGCAGGAGGACAGCTAGCTTCCATCCTCCTCTGGGTACGTTGACTTCAGTACAAAACCTAGGAGGCTCATGGTTCTCACCCCCCTTCCATAGACTTACACAGCAATTATGACAACTTCCGGAGGACGTCCTCCAACCTATCAGAGGTCTTGCAGCATGAACTGATATGTTGTCCAACCAATCAAAGGATCAGAGTATTAATCTAATACTGAAAGCACAAGCTACAGCTAGCTAGTTGAGTAGTTGACTCAAAGAGAGAGAAAGACAATAGTTGAACAGTTTTGAACAAATGTATTTCTTCCAAAATGAAGGAGAAGCAAGAGAGAGAGAGAGAGAGATTTCATATTTTTTTTTCACTTTGAGTTTCACTTACAAAACTAGAAAATGCAGCTAGCTAGTTTAGCCTACTAAAACACCCTGCTCAAACAGAGAGATGCTATGTTAGCTAGCTGGCTATGACTATCCAACCCAACACTAGAACTCTTCCAAGTCAAGGTAAGCTTTTGGTTTTACAAATGTATTGCCACCGGGGTGTAAGTGCTAAACTTAATGAATATACACTGTAACTTTACTGCATGACTGAAGTAGGTTTACTAACGCATTAGTTATATTAGCTATGTTGACGATGATGTTACTTTGGCTAATATGGTGACAACGATGTAGGCTGTGTGTAGTGGTTATGACATGATTTGGCTTGGAAAGGTTTTTTCGCCTAGTTACATACAGCTGATGTGTTGTGCAATGAAGTCCACAAGCGATGGGAAAAGGTGAGAGGAGGAGAGTGCATAGATGCGAGAAGGAATACAACGTGGCTGCTATGAAAGTGAACTGTTGTTTCAGGAGTGTATTTATTCTGCCCGTTCTGTTGAAAAACGTTTCTTAAATGGAAGCAAATGGAACAAAACGGGGATAAACATACATGAATTTGTTCATTAGAAACTCTCGTTTGCAACTGTTGGACTAATGATTACACCCTATATCAGTTAGATACAAGGCGGTATTGAATGTGTCACTGTCTGTCACCTCAAATTGTCTTGACCTGTCTGCACCTACGTTGTAAACTTGAATTTATAGGCTGGGTTGTAGCAACCTCATGATGGGTATAGGGAAAATTTGAGTACCATGTTGTGGCTTAAACCTATCGCTGTTACTTGAACTGTGGGAATGGAATATGAATGACATACATCCAATATACTGTAACAGAAATAAGAAAACAAAATAGTCTTCCCTCATGTTAAACGGCACTGACTACCACTGCAACTCAACCATACCCTAGAAGCATCTAGAAAAAAGACCTATGGAAAAATAAATTAAATTAGACAACACCTAGTCCACCCCGGGGTAAAAGTGTGTGTGTGCACGTGCACGTGCAAGCGTGTGAGTGTGTGTGTATTCACATGGGTAAGACCAAAGCCGGTAAGACCAAAGCCGTGACCAGGGTGTAAAGAAGGATATTGAAGGATCTTGGGTAATGACCTTTCTCGTCTTTTCTCTCCCTCTGGGCATCCTGCGATAACCATTTCCTGTCATGGGAATTAAAAAGAGAAAGGTGCTTCATATGTAAAGCAGCCAGTACTGCCAAGATGGGAGATGAACTGCGTGGATTCCCTCCCTTTCTCTGTTTCTGTCTTCTCTTCTCTTCTCTCTTCGTTATCTCTTTCCTTCTCTTTGGGGACTGGTAAGATGTGGGCTCAGGCTTTGATCACTGGCGGAAGGCCGCTGCGGTTCGATTTCTGTGGCGCTCCAGCGAGAGGGTTGCTGTGCAATTATAACCCCTGGGAGGAGAAGCAGGAGGATGGCTAATTGTTCAAAGCCACAGTTGTACTAGTCTGTATCGTACAGCCAGCCAACATCAATACTCTTTACTCTATAGGGTACAGAATGGCGGATCAGTAGCTGAGTAGCCTGTATCATATGGCCTTATGGAATAGAAACAGTCCACATCAATGCTCTTTAACACACAGAATGGCGGTTCACTACTACAGTAGCATGTGTCTTATGGTCTAATGGACCAGAGCCTCTCTTGTTGCTATGCTATAATATTGATTACTCTTCAGGGCTCCGAATGATGTTCCTGACCCCTAGTTTGTACATGGTACAGCCTTAGCCATATTGAAAACACATACTGTATCATTGTGTGTGTGTGTGTGTGTGTATGTGTGTGTGTGTGTGTGTGTGTGTGTGTGTGTGTGTGTGTGTGTGTGTGTGTGTGTGTGTGTGGGGGGGGGGGGGGGGGGGGGGGCTGTTCTGAGGGGAGAGTTGTCTTTGGAATGTTTGTCTGTCTGACCCCTGACCTTCTGCTAGCCCTGACCAGCTGTGGCAGAGGAGGAAAATGCTGAGCTGACTGAAAGAACAGAGACAGAGGTAGCTCACCCTGCCCTGGCTCCAGCTGACTGGGATATCACACTGCAGCACTGTCCACACTAACCAGACTACATGTCTTTTAGCACTGCATATAAAGAATATCCTGAAGGCCTCTTCCACATGTTGGATCCTGGAGTGTTTTTCTCCTGACCTTGGGGAGGAAAGACCTTTAAACATTTGTCTGTTCTGATCTTGGGGAGGAAAGACCACACCTCTACACCTTCGTTGGTGGTGTTTGCATGTAGTAAAGCGCACCCTGAAACTGTACGGGCAGAACCCGTCATTTTAAGAAAAGATCCAGTCTACCGATTTCACATACTGTAGATAGGCTAGAGCCTTCTTTTTACATTGGCCTGTCTGTAAAACAGTCTGTGCATGGGTCTGTGACCAGAGGGCTCCAGGTCTCCAGCTCTGCCCCTTGAGTATCTCACTAACCTCAGGTTATCTATACTTAAACATGAGTTATGTATGAGATACAAGTAGGGCACTCTGTGGCATGCCCTTTGTGTAAATGTAGCAAAGATGCAAAGGCTAATTAGGCTAATTAGCGATGTTCCCATTAAGCTGCGCGTGTGTGTGGCCGCGCACTTTCTCCAGGACTGTGGCACAGAAGAAATGTCAAGATGCAAGACATTGAACTTCACTGAGTTCGCCGCATTAGTTTGCACTATATTGATCAAAGTTTTTTCTGTGATCGAATCAACATTACATCAGGCCCTTTTCAACACAACAAAGAAAAACGAATAAACTTTTTAAGATTGAGTCTGTGATTTTGTTTTAGGCAGAATCAGAGCGTAACTGAGTATAATTCTATTGGTGGGGGTAACACACCTGCAATCTTTCAATCACCATCGAGTGAATGCGTTTTTCAGATCAGTGCACAGATCCATGCGTCTGCACATTTGTTGATATTCTTGGCTAGTTAGCGAGTTATTAACCCAGTTATAGATAAGTAATAAGTAATGTTATGGGATTTGCTCCATTGGTTTGGTTGGTAGGCCTACATTATGCTCAAATAGCCACTCTAGCCTACTAGCTACTGTCTAAAGCTGTAAGGGTACAGCCTCAGTGTTCACTGTAAAATTCTCACAATGTTCAGGTTTCCGCTCCGAAGACCTAAAATTTGCCCAGTGCCCCAAAAGGGATCATTGCTAATGGAATATAGATGACTTATTGAGCCATGGTACTGTGTGAGATACTGTGTATTCAGCCACTCTTGGAGGACAATGGAGGTTACATAGAAAATGCCTCTTTGTTGTTATAAACCAACGTGTGTCCTTATTGCAGTATATTAGGGTATTTTCTGCTCTGTCATTCAATCTTTATTGAATTAATTCCTATGAACACTGAATAAATAAACTGAATAAATAAACTGTTCTGTTGTGTGATTCCGTCAGAGGGAAGAGTGTTTGGGTTTGTTCACACACAATCAGCAGGCTAAGTGAAATGGATATCTATGCCTGTATAAACCGCTCACACGCACACGTACACACACACGCACACACACACACACACACACACACACACACGCACACGCACACGCACACGCACACGCACACGCACACGCACACGCACACGCACACACACACACACGCAGGTAGGCAGGCAGGGGAGGACACTGCAGTCACAGATAGTATAGAGTGTGTGCTATGAATCTCAAATCAGCTGAAGTTGGTACCTATAGGGACAGTAAGGGGTTAAATTGATCCGAATCGCATTAGGGGAAAGACGGAACTTCAAGCAATTGAATATGATAAAACTGCCAATTTAAATTGGCATTAGAATCTCAAGCCTATTCGAAGGCCGCTTCAACAACCTGCATCCCAATTCAACCTAGGTTGCATACATTTACTTCTAATGACAAGCTGTTAGATTATGTTCATCCCAGTGGACTAGTTTAACAGGAAATCATTATTTGAAAAATTGTTATAAAACACAAGTTAGGCCTACTCAAAAAAGGTGTCATAATATACAATTTTAAAGTATGCCATAACAAAATGTAAAGTTTCAGCTTTCCGTAGTTCAAACAGCTGGCCAATCACAAAAATCTGAAGTTTGTCAGTGCCAGAACTCCCCATACCACTGTCTGTGCTATGCCTCCTCTTTCTTTTGTCATGTCCCTGAGTGAAACAGAGCCATAGGCTGCTTACTATCCATTTAACTGCCAGAATAAATGAGGGTGATGAGACATTCTTCATTTACCCCGAAGGCAAACTTGGCCGGGGACAGCTGCATGGCAAGCGCATGACGGAGCTTCGGGATGTCCGAATGCTTCAATGCGGCTAGCTACAGGTGATGCTATTCCCCTCGGTTCTCTCCATCTGTCTACCTCTCTGTTAGTTCACAACAGGTGGTTACGGTCTTGGCAGCTCCACTCACACTTACATTCATGTTTAACTCACTTTTAGTTACTGTTAAAACAAGAGCCCATGAGTGAAATCACACCCTACAGACCAAAATTTACAGGTTTTTATTGTCAAAGGTCCCTCAGTTGTAGGTGTTGGAGAACATATATTCCCTGTGCCTGCATTAAATGGGGTGAAAGGGGGTTCAGACCTTCCTTTCACGGAGTAGCTTACGCCCTATCACAAGGTAAAAACGAAACTCCTCTCCCTTCCCGTTTTACCACTCTGAGTGTCAAAAGACTGACACTCTCAGCCAATCATCATCTCTGACTCACGTGTTACGGGGGATTATCAGCAAGTCTTCCAGGCGCCAGAGTTTATCGGCTATTCAGAATGAGAATATAGTCAAATTGACTGGATTATATTGTTAATATAGTAATTAAATGGTATAACATTTAACAACTACTACTGATAGAGTTAATTCAAGGGTTTCTCTACATCCAACCCTTACTGGTGCCCTCTAATATGAATTTGGATAGGATAACCAAATGAATCAAAGAAATCAGATCAATTAATCATTCCAGTAATTAATCAATGCATTATCTTGAATATTAATTAGCCAAAAGTCACAACATAACTGTGTATTATGGTGTTTGTGTTGAATATAGGCCTACTGTATGTTGTTACTGAATGAGCATCTGTCAGTGGTGGTTTTCGTAAGGTTGTCTAAGTTAAACCATAGTGCTACAGAGCAAAATGTTACTAAGCTTTACGGCAGAGGAGGCTGGTGGGGGGAGCTATAGGAGGTAGGGCTCCTTGTAATGGCTGAAATGGTACAGTATTAATGGAACGGTATCAAACACGTCAAACATATGGAAACAACACGTTTGACTCTGTTCCATTCATTCCATTCCAGCCATTCCACTGCACCCGTCCTCCTTTAGCTGCTCCCAGCAGCCTCCTCTGTATTATGGTGAACAGAAAATAGAAACATTGCAGAGCGTTGTGATCTTGAATGTAGCCCAGGCCTGTGTGTGTGTCATGGTGCAGCTGCTCCCCACAGAGGGACAGAGCTACATCTGAAGGACACAGCTGAGCTCTTACAAATCTACCTCCTTCCTCTCTCTCTCTTTCTTTCTTTTTTCTTCTCTCTCTTTCTTCAAGAGTGCAAACTCAAAATCCCCTTCCCTCACTTACTCAACACCATTCATCAGATGTGTAGAATTTAAAAAAATCTTTTCCTAAACAAAATTCAACACTGACAGTAAATGACACAAGCATACTTGGATTTTTGTATAGAGAAACAATTGGATCTCAGAGTACCCCATGTCTAGGCATCATTTTGCATCATTACATAGGGAAGACCACTGAAGATGTTGTGTTTTTTTAGAGTAGAGTAGAGGCGCGGTAGACCAAATCCACCTCCTCCAGCTCTAGAGTTGCTGCACTGGATACATCCGGATCACATCCATAGTTATACTGATGCACCTGCATTATCATCTGGTCATTCTTGTACAAGGCTGCACCCACGTAAGATGATGAGCCGTCACCATGGCTTGGGAACCTGAAGAAGTAGAGTCCTCTCACTGGTACTGTGAAGAAACCTGCATCAGAGGAAACAGAGCGAGATCAACACTCAGTCTTTCATAGACACTGGAGCAGCCTGTTATTGATGTTGGACTCAGTGTCTGTATCTGGTCCCTATGGACATGTGTGTTCATACATGTAGATTGATGTGTGTGCACTACCTGTAACTGGATTGCAGGCCTGGCTGATGTTGGTGATGCCATTGGTTGAGATCAGGGTGATGTCAGTAGGCCTGGCTGATGTTGGTGATGCCATTGGTTGAGATCAGGGTGATGTCAGTAGGCCTGGCTGATGTTGCTGATGACATTGGTGGAGATCAGGGTGATGTCAGTAGGCCTGGCTGATGTTAGTGATGACATTGGTTGAGATCAGGGTGATGTCAGTAGGCCTGGCTGATGTTGGTGATGACATTGGTTGAGATCAGGGTGATGTCAGTAGGCCTGGCTGATGTTGGTGATGACATTGGTGGAGATCAGAGTGGTTTCAGAATTGAAGGGTCCCACAGTACTACCTAAAGCAGCAGAGAATGCCACCTTTGGTATTTCTGTGAACACAGGAAAATGTTAATGATTTTCACCATCATACACAAAAATATGTATTACATAAAAAATGACAACATGGTTAATATTATGCTGAAGATAATAACAGAAAATAGTAACACCTCTTGTTCTGCAAGACTGCGTTCGTCTTAGCTGAATTGACTGTCTTCAGTTCCTCCACCTCTCTCTGTGGCTGTCACTCTGCCCCCCCCAAACTGGAACAATATAAAAAATAGACTTTCTGACCCATATTGAATAAAACACAAAAACTTGTTGTAAATAGTTCACATAAACAGCCTTCAAATCCCTTTATAAGTATATGAATATCCATGTCTTACATGCATTCTCTGTCTTCAGCTCCTCCACTGACTGTCACTCTGGTCCCAAGTCCTAGGATATCATGTAACAATACAAATAAACTGTTGATGACTTCAACAAACCATGTCTTTGTTGATCAAAGTAATCAGAGGACATGTAGCTGTCTTACTTTCCCTCTGTTCTCTGTCTTCAGCTCCTCCACCTGGCCCTCACTGGCTGTCAATCTGCCATCTAGTGCTAAAATGGCATGTAAAGAAAATGTAAATGATGCGTTGATGAATTCAAACAAACAGGTTCTTTCTACATCAAAGTAATAAGGCTAGAGGTAACTTCTGGGCTTTACCTGTCTTCTTTACCTGTCTTCTCCCTCCAGTTCCTCCACCTTGTTTTTGTGGAACTGCAGTTCAGTCTTAGTGACACTCATCTCCACTCTCTGGTTCACCCCATCTTTCTGCAGCTCCTTCACCTGGCTCTCACTGGCGCTCAGTCTAGCCCCCATGGCTGATAGTTCACCTGCGTGGAAAGGAATTACAGGAAATGCTCTTTCATGTTCAGATGCCAACACTTATATGGACCAGGTTGGAAAAATACAATACCTTTACGCAGTCATTTAGTACAGCACTTCACCTGCATACTCTCTCTTCAACCCCTCCACCTCTCCTTTCAATTTGTCCACCTGGCTGTCACTCTGTGTCATGTTTTGTCTTTGATCTTCATGTCTTGTCCCTGTGCTTCCCTCTGCTGGTCTTATTAGGTTCTTTCCCTCTTTCTATTCCTCTCTCTCTTCCTCCCTCTCTCCCTCCCCCGCTCTCTCTCTCTATCGTTCCGTTCCTGCTCCCAGCTGTTTCTCTTTCTCCTAACGACCTCATTTACTCTTTCACACCCGTCCCCTATTTTGCCCTCTGATTTGAGTCCCTATTTCTCCCTCTGTTTTCTGCTTCTGTCTTTGTCGGATTCTTGTTTGATGTTTGCTGTTCTGTGTCCTTGTTCCGCCCTATCGTGTTTTTGCCTTCATCAGATGCTGCGTGTGAGCAGGTGTCTAGTGGTCGCGTCTCCAGTCGTTCATCTCAACTGACGAGAGGATTTCAGTTTTCCTGTTTTGTTTTTACCTTAGATATATCAGGAGTATCGTTTTTTGTCTAAGACTGGAATAAAGACTCTGTTTCTATTACGTCGCTTTTGGGTCCTCCTTCATCAGCATAACAGAAGAATCCGACCAAGAATGGACCCAGCGACTACGGATTCTCTCTACACTACCGTCAAGTTCCAGGGAGCAATGCTCGGCAGACACGAGCAGGAATTGTCTGCTGCTCGTCATGCCGTTGAGACCCTGGCCGCTCAGGTTTCCGATCTCTCAGGACAGTTTCAGAGTCTTCGTCTCGTACCACAAGCTACTTCCTGGTCTTCCGAGTCTCCGGAACCCAGGGTTAATAATCCACCATGTTACTCTGGACAGCCCACTGAGTGTCGCTCCTTTCTCACCCAGTGTGATATTGTGTTCTCTCTCCAGCCCAACACATACTCTGGAGAGAGAGCTCGGATCGCTTACGTCATATCACTCCTTACTGGGCGGGCTCGGGAGTGGGGCACAGCTATCTGGGAGGCAAGGGCTGAGTGTTCTGACGTTTATCAGAACTTTAAGGAGGAGATGATACGGGTCTTTGATCGTTCAGTTTTTGGGAAGGAGGCTTCCAGGGGTCTGGCTTCCCTATGTCAAGGTGATCGATCCATAACGGATTACTCTATAGAGTTTCGTACTCTTGCTGCATCCAGTGACTGGAACGAGCCGGCGTTGCTCGCTCGTTTTCTGGAGGGACTCCACGCTGAGGTTAAGGATGAGATTCTCTCCCGGGAGGTTCCTTCCAGCGTGGACTCGTTGATTGCACTCGCCATCCGCATAGAACGACGGGTAGATCTTCGTCACCGAGCTCGGGGAAGAGAGCTCGCGTTAGCGGGGCTTCCCTTCTCCGCATCTCGACCATCTCCTTCCATCGGCTCAGAGACTGAGCCCATGCAGCTGGGAGGTGTTCACATCTCGACTAAGGAGAGGGAACGGAGAATCACCAACCGCCTTTGCTTCTATTGCGGTTCTGCTGGACATTTTGTCATGTCATGTCCAGTTAAAGGTCAGAGATCATCAGTAAGCGGAGGGCTACTGGTGAGCGCTACTACTCAGGTCTCTCCATCAAGATCCTGTACTACCTTGTCGGTCCATCTCCGCTGGACCGGGTCGGCTGCTTCCTGCAGTGCCTTGATAGACTCTGGGGCTGAGGGTTGTTTTATGGACGAAGCATGGGCTCGGAAACATGACATTCCTCTCAGAGAGTTAGGGAGGATCACACCCATGTTCGCCTTAGATGGTAGTTCTCTCCCCAGTATCAGATATGAGACACTACCTTTAACCCTCACAGTATCTGGTAACCACAGTGAGACCATTTCTTTTTTGATTTTTTGTTCACCTGTTACACCTGTTGTTTTGGGTCATCCCTGGCTAGTATGTCATAATCCTTCTATTAATTGGTCTAGTAATTCTATCCTATCCTGGAACGTTTCTTGTCATGTGAAGTGTTTAATGTCTGCTATTCCTCCTGTTTCTTCTGTCCCCTCTACTCAGGAGGAGCCTGGCGATGTGACAGGAGTGCCGGAGGAACATCATGATCTACGCACGGTCTTCAGTCGGTCCAGAGCCAACTCTCTTCCTCCTCACCGGTCGTATGATTGTTGTATTGATCTCCATCCGGGGACCACTTCTCCTCGGGGTAGATTATTCTCTCTGTCGGCTCCCGAACGTAAGGCTCTCGATGATTATCTGTCTGCTGAAGGCATTCAGATGGATCCCGCTAAGGTCCAGGATGTCAGCGATTGGCCTGTTCCTAAGTCACGTGTCGAGTTACAGCGCTTTCTCGGTTTCGCTAATTTCTATCGGCGTTTCATTCGTAATTTCGGTCAAGTGGCTGCTCCTCTCACAGCTCTGACTTCTGTCAAGTCTTGCTTTAAGTGGTCTGGTTCCGCCCAGGGAGCTTTTGATCTCCTCAAGAAGCGTGTTACATCCGCCCCTATCCTTGTTACTCCTGACGTCACTAAACAATTCATTGTCGAGGTTGACGCTTCAGAGGTGGGCGTGGGAGCCATTCTGTCCCAGCGCTTCCAGTCTGACGATAAGGTCCGTCCCTGCGCTTACTTTTCTCATCGATTGTCGCCATCGGAACCCGAGGGGATTCTCCCTGAAGGGCGTGTTGTCGGGTTGACTGTCTGGGGAATTGAGAGACAGGTAAAGCAAGCACTCACTCACACTGCGTCGCCGCGCGCTTGTCCTAGTAACCTTCTGTTCGTTCCTGTCTCTATTCGTCTGGCTGTTCTTCAGTGGGCTCATTCTGCCAAGTTAGCTGGTCACCCCGGCGTTCGGGGTACGCTTGCTTCTATTCGCCAGCGGTTTTGGTGGCCTACTCAGGAGCGGGACACGCGCCGTTTCGTGGCTGCTTGTCCGGACTGCGCGCAGACTAAGTCAGGTAACTCTCCTCATGCCGGTCGTCTTAGACCGCTTCCCATTCCTTCTCGACCATGGTCTCAGATCGCCTTAGACTTTAGTACCGGTCTGCCTTCGTCTGCGGGGAGGACTGTGAGAGCCGCCAATAAACGTAGGATTAAGAGTCCTAGGTATTGTCGCGGTCAGAGAGTGTGGCTTTCCACTCGTAACCTTTCCCTTACGACAGCTTCTCGCAAGTTGACTCCGCGGTTCATTGGTCCGTTTCGTGTCTCTCAGGTCGTTAATCCTGTCGCTGTGCGACTGCTTCTTCCGCGACATCTTCGTCGCGTCCACCCTGTCTTCCATGTCTCTTGTGTCAAGCCTTTTCTTCGCGCCCCCGTTCGTCTTCCCTCCCCCCCTCCCGTCCTTGTCGAGGGCGCACCTATTTACAAGGAACGGAGGATCATGGACATGCGTTCTCAGGGACGTGGTCAACAGTACTTAGTGGATGGGGAGGGTTTCGGTCCTGAGGAGAGGAGTTGGGTTCCATCTCGGGACGTGCTGGACCGTTCGTTGATTGATGATTTCCTTCGTCGCCACCAGGGTTCCTCCTCGAGTGCGCCAGGAGGCGCTTGGTGAGTGGGGGGGTACTGTCATGTTTTGTCTTTGATCTTCATGTCTTGTCCCTGTGCTTCCCTCTGCTGGTCTTATTAGGTTCTTTCCCTCTTTCTATTCCTCTCTCTCTTCCTCCCTCTCTCCCTCCCCCGCTCTCTCTCTCTATCGTTCCGTTCCTGCTCCCAGCTGTTTCTCTTTCTCCTAACGACCTCATTTACTCTTTCACACCCGTCCCCTATTTTGCCCTCTGATTTGAGTCCCTATTTCTCCCTCTGTTTTCTGCTTCTGTCTTTGTCGGATTCTTGTTTGATGTTTGCTGTTCTGTGTCCTTGTTCCGCCCTATCGTGTTTTTGCCTTCATCAGATGCTGCGTGTGAGCAGGTGTCTAGTGGTCGCGTCTCCAGTCGTTCATCTCAACTGACGAGAGGATTTCAGTTTTCCTGTTTTGTTTTTACCTTAGATATATCAGGAGTATCGTTTTTTGTCTAAGACTGGAATAAAGACTCTGTTTCTATTACGTCGCTTTTGGGTCCTCCTTCATCAGCATAACACTCTGGCTCCCATGTTCCTCAGCTCCACTCTCTGTTCCACCACCATGTTCCTCAGCTCCACTCTCTGTTCCACCACCATGTTCCTCAGCTCCACTCTCTGTTCCACCACCATGTTCCTCAGCTCCACTCTCTGTTCCACCACCATGTTCCTCAGCTCCACTCTCTGTTCCACCACCATGTTCCTCAGCTCCACTCTCTGTTCCACCACCATGTTCCTCAGCTCCACTCTCTGTTCCACCACCATGTTCCTCAGCTCCACTCTCTGTTCCACCACCATGTTCCTCAGCTCCACTCTCTGTTCCACCACCATGTTCCTCAGCTCCACTCTCTGTTCCACCACCATGTTCCTCAGCTCCACTCTCTGTTCCACCACCATGTTCCTCAGCTCCACTCTCTGTTCCACCACCATGTTCCTCAGCTCCACTCTCTGTTCCACCACCATGTTCCTCAGCTCCACTGATGTCAGGCTAGGTGGTCAACTGTTCAGCATCAGTCTTTCATCCGTCTCTGTGACCCTGTTCAGTGATATCTTTCTCTCTGTCCCCTCCACTCTCCCCCTGAGCTCATGTCCCAGACAGACAGTACAGCAACACCAGCAGATCTACAACACCACTCATTCTGAAACAATGTCTCTTCAGAACTAATGGAGTCTTCTGGGCTCAGTCCCCTTCTTTATACACACTGGTGTTGTTGACCCAATACATGGAAATCGTGTCCTCGTGGAATATTTTGAGAACATAGCCAAGGAATGTGTGATGTAACAGAACAAAGGTAAAAGATTACTCCACGCTAAGCCATTCAAATGAGGCCTGGGGTTGTTTAGGGTGATGGGAGAATCTAACCTGTTACTCAGTTCAACAGTGTGAATGGCGGATCCAGCAGCATAGTTCTTTGGGTTTTGGGCACACAGTTGGACAGTAGATGGTTTGATTTACAGTGTTACACTGTATGCCCACAGTGCAACAGTGATGATATTTACAAATGTACAGTTCAGTAATTCAAGGGTAAAGAATAGTTGTACTTCAAAGAGGTTTCCATTGAAAAACAGTACCACCCAAACACCTCCCAAAATGGCTAATACATGAGAGCCTCATGAACAGCACACTGTCTACACATCACCAGGCCTCCTGATTTACGAGTAAACTGCCTGAAACCGGAAATGGTCCCATACCCATGACAGGTAGAACTCAATGGGATCCACACACTATACAAAAATAGCCTACACCTTAAAATAAGATACAATACACATTTGTTTGAAACTAACACATTTCATGGTAATTGGAAATATTATCATTTAAATTGGAATTAGCACAAAACGTAATATTATGTCACTGGCATTTTAGATTGGATTATCCCAAACATTGTCCCAAACATCCCAAATATCCCAAACATTTACTGCACAGGTAAAGTAGTGTGTGTGTGTGTGTGTGTGTGTGTGTGGGGGGGGGGGGGGTTAAGCAACATAATGACTTTGTCTAAGCATGAATTTAAAGAAGCACAATTGCCAACACATAGTCCTACAAATGCAAGCTCCAATCTGAGCATAAATAAATAGGCAACTTCAATTCCATGCTTACAAACAATATGCTTGGGCCTACGGGGAAATGCTCAAGTCGGTATCCTCATAAAGTTTCCTCATAGAAATCTGTCTGTTTTGGCTACTGGATGTAGACTTTTAGTAAGTGGATTGGTTGGTTTACTGTAAGTAATAATGTGTAGGTTATATTTCTCAGTCAGGACAAGAGCCAGCCTACAGCCCATAGTCAATGTCTGAGGCCTAGTCAGGTAGCCCACCTCACCACCACCACCACCCTCACACTAGTAATGAAGTAACCTTGCCTCCAGCTGAATGCTTGGTAATAAGGTGTGCGTATGGTGTGCGTGTGCGTGTGTGCGCGCCCCTGGCCCTGCTTCAGCCCTTCATACAAAGTTGAAGTTGGAAGTTTACATACTCCTTAGCCAAATACATTTAAACTCAGTTTTTCACAATTCTTGACATTTAATCCTAGTAAAAATTCCCTGTCTTAGGTCAGTTAGCATCATCACTTTATTTTAAGAATGTGAAATGTCAGAATAATAGTAGAGAGAATTAATAATTTCAGCTTTTATTTCTTTCATCACATTCCCAGTGGGTCAGAAGTTTACATACACTCAATTAGTATTTGGTAGCATTGCCTTTAAATTGTTTAACTTGGGCCAAACGTTTCAGGTAGCCTTCCACAAGCTTCCCACAATAGGTTGGGTGAATTTTGGCCCATTCCTCCTGACAGAGCTAGTGTAACTGAGGCAGGTTTGTAGGCCTCCTTGCTCGCACACGCTTTTTCAGTTCTGCCCACAAATTTTCTATAGGATTGAGGTCAGGGCTTGTGATGACCACTCCAATACCTTGACTTCGTTGTCCTTAAGCCATTTTGCCACAACTTTGGATGTATGCTTGGGGTAATTGTCCATGTGGAAGATCCATTTGCGACCAAGCTTTAACTTCCTGACTGATGTCTTGAGATGTTGCTTGAATATATCCACATAATTTTCCTTCCTCGTGAAGCAATCTATTTTGTGACGTGCACCAGACCCTCCTGCAGCAAAGCACCCCCACAACATGATGCTGCCAACCCTGTGCTTCACGGTTGGTATGGTGTTCTTCGGCTTGCAAGCCTCCCCCTTTTTCCTCCAGACATAACGATGGTCATTATGGCCAAACAGTTCTATTTTTGTGTCATCAGACCAGAGGACATTTCTCCAAAAAGTACAATCTTTGTCCCCATGTGCAGTTGCAAACCGTAGTCTGGCTTTTTTATGGCGGTTTTGGAGCAGTGGCTTCTTCCTTGCTGAGCCGGCTTTCAGGTTATGTTGACATAGGACTTATTTTACTGTGGATATAGATACTTTTGTACCCGTTTCATCCAACATCTTTACAAGGTCCTTTGCTGTTGTTCTGGGATTAATTTGCACTTTTCGCACCAAAGTATGTTCATCTCTAGGAGACAGAATGCGTCTCCTTCCTGAGCGGTATGACGGCTGCGTGGTCCCATGGTGTTTATACTTGTGTACTATAGTTTGTACAGATGAACGTGGCACCTTCAGGCGTTTGGAAGTTGCTCCCAAGGATGAACCAGACTTGTGGATGTCTACAATGTTTTTTCTGAGGTCTTGACTGATTTCTTTTGTTTTTCCCATGATGTCATGCAAAGAGAAACTGAGTGTGAAGGTAGGCCTTGAAATCCATCCACAGGTGCACCTCCAATTGACTCAAATGATGTCAATTAGCCTATCAGAAGCTTCTAAAGCCATGATATCATTTTCTGGAATTTTCCAAGCTGTTTAAAGGCACAGTCAACTTAGTGTATGTAAACCTCTGACCCACTGGAATTGTGATACAGTGAATTATAAGTGAAATAATCAGTCTGTAAACAATTGTTGGAATAATGACTTGTGTCATGCACAAAGTAGATGTCCTAACCGACTTGCCAAAACTATAGTTTGTTCACAAGAAATTTGTGGAGTGGTTGAAAAACGAGTTTTAATGACTCCAACCTAAGTGTATGTAAACTTCCGACTTCAACTGTACATGTTAACGAGTGTACAAAGCCTATCCTGTCTCTACAAGGTCACTTCTCTGTCCTATGGGACTATCCCCTACATCCTTATCCCGTATGCTCTCTCTATACGTCCATGGACAGAGAGAGATGAGATTGACCTCAGCAGGTAGAGGGGCGTGTGTGTGTGTGTGTGTGTGTGTGTGTGTGTGTGTGTGTGTGTGTGTGTGTGTGTGTGTGTGTGTGTGTGTGTGTGTGTGTTGTGTGTGTGTGTGTGTGTGTGTGTGTGTGAGTGATACTGTACTGACAGTCACACCCCTTTACCTCACCATGTTCATGAGGTGAAAGTGTTATGCCTGTCGTCGGCTTCCTAGTCGAAACAGTTCCAACAAATATTATCATAGCATTTTGTTTCGCTTTTGTTTGTTTTGTTGTTCTGCAGATTTTCTTTTCTTGAGACAAGTTGAAGTTCAGCTGCCGAAGTCTACGCCCCTTCATTGGTGATTGGTCAACAGTACTACTCCTAGTAGGAGTGGGAACTATGGATGGGATTCTTCAATAAAGGGTTTATTGTCATTCAACGAGAAACTACTAGTTTCCATGCACATTTTCTTCACTTGAGAAATATCGCACCAAACATCTTAGTTAGACCTCCTCAGTGAAAATGTCAAAAAAATTACAGATTTCTTGTAGATTAATTGTGACTATTTTGAAGACATATGTTGTTGCTACGGTATTTCATTTTATTTTTAAACTTTATTCAGTTAAGTTCAGAACAAATTCTTACTTTCAATGACGGCCTGGGAACAGTGGGTTAACTGCCTTGTTCAGGGGCAGAATGACAGATTTTCACCTTGTCAGCTCAGGGATTCGATCTTGCAACCTTGCGGTTACTAGTTCAATGCTCTAACCACTAGGCTACCTGCCGCCCCACCTCAAGAGGGACAAACAGCAATATTCCTGCTTTTTTAAGGGAGTATTGCCAGGAACAGACATTCGCTTCCCCTAGCCAAGTTTTGCTAGGAGCAAACCGGACCTTAGGCCTTGAGTCTCCTAGGGTTGTAAATCCATCAATATAGACACAGGACATTTCATTTACATCCTTATTTTATGACTCTATGATCACTGTTCCTAGACATCAGTAGAACATCCTGCGCAGTACAGACATCAGTATAGACACAGCGTATAGAGAGGGGAATTACCTCGCCGCCATGTTTCTTTCATGCCTGCAGCATGTATATTTAGAGAGCTAGCGTGTTGGCCTCCTAGGAAGCACATAGCCTTCACAGCAGACTGAGCTGAGAGGTTCAGGTGTTATGATCAAGCAGATTAGATAGAGGCTCTGAGGAATCTGTCTACACATCACTGTACTGGAGAGACTGCAGGGAAATACATCCTACATCGATCCTACACAGAAGAGAGAGATGGAGATGTTGAACACAGTCTTTGTAGTAATAATGTATGATGACATGGTCCCGACAGTCTCTTTTCCCCGTGTTGCTCGATGTGTACCGAGTTCATTTGGAATATTTTATATTTGCTTAATTTAACTATTTCCGGCCCATAAAGATATTTGTGATGTTGACTTCTAGCAGGGTTCTACCCACCCGTTCCACTGTTCTGTTCCTCTGTTCCTCAGTCATTCTAAGTTCTGTTCTGGAATAGTTCTGTGGAGAGTCTTCATGCTAAGGCAACCTTATCAAGAAACCAAGCGATGCAAGACAGACCAAAGAAGACTCTTTCATTCCCATTCAGTCCCTGAGATACTCCATAATCCTTATTGCTATGTTGAAGACAAGACGTGGGTCGGGATTCAACTTTTGAATTGTTTTTCTCAGCCTTTGTGGTTTGGGGGGGTCAAATGTTGCGGAATTCTCCCCTGCTTGTCAATTGGTATGATTCTCTGCTCACCTCTCCACGGTGATACGGTGAACTGCTTTCTGCTGCAGAATGGTGTCAGTGACCTAGCTGGGTGCTACACATTGGTAGTGGATGAGGTCCAGTCCAGTACTGTAGGTCTCAGGGTGGGCTACTGTATGAGACTATAGCTGCAACCAGCTTACCTCAGATGTCACTGCTTTGGATGCTGCTGGTTGTCCAATCACATATTGCATGCTCTGATTTGAAGTGAAGGTAAATTAGAGAAGAGATGGATTACCTATCACATGTCTGGGGAAGGCATTAGGGAACAAAGGAAGTCCTGGGGAGCTGCAGGGTCTGCTGGTTTTCTCAGCTCCTTCTGGCTCTTAATTGGTCTGTTAATGTCACTAATTGCTCAGAGGGAGCTCCCACCTGGTGTCCCTGGAGGTGAGAACTAAAACCAGCAGACACTACTGCTCTGGAGGACAGGAGGTAGCTATAGCTTTTCCTGCATGGAGCCTTGAGGGCCCCGAACATCTCCTTCCTCTGCTGGCTTCCACCCAAATCACACCACATCTCCCAATTCATATTCATTAATGTTACATTGTAGGGGAGGGGGAAGATGATGGGGGCGGAGTGGGCTGCCTGTTGCCAAGGGGGCATTGTTTATTTGCATATCTAGATCTGGATAAATTTACGAGGTAAAGACTATGTTCTAATTAGTACTAATAGTATGCTGCCCCTGCCCACTGATACTACAGCATTCATCTTCCAGAGACTCCCTCCCTCCCTCCATCCATCCCGCGCAGCTAAAGGCATGCTTCACTTTCTCCCTCCTCCCTCTACCCTTCGCCAGTGTAAAATAACTCACCCCCGCAGACAGAGACAGATGGAGAGAGCAGCACCAGCCTTCCACTCATCTCCAATGATTTACGCCATCACACACACACACACACACACACACACACACACACACACACACACACACACACACACACACACACACACACACACACACACACACACACACACACACACACACACACACACACACACACACACACACACACACACAACAAGCTCAACGCTGACGCTTGATGAGATGACACACACAGCTGAGTGTGTGAAGACACCTGTCTCATCTGAATGTTATTAAATGCTGATGCTCCGGAGCTTTTTTAGAGGACGTGTGACGAGGAGCTTCGAAGCAGTGGCAACAGAGTTAGACATCAGTTGTCCCTCTCTATGACAGTTAAGGGAGAACCAGGAAGGTGTCAGACCAGACATCAGTTGTCCCTCTTTATGATAGTTATGGGAGAACCAGAAAGGTGTCAGACCAGACATCAGTTGTCCCTCTTTATGACAGTTAAGGGAGAACCAGGAAGGTGTCAGACCAGACATCAGTTGTCCCTCTCTATGACAGTTAAGGGAGAACCAGGAAGGTGTCAGACCAGACATCAGTTGTCCCTCTTTATGATAGTTATGGGAGAACCAGAAAGGTGTCAGACCAGACATCAGTTGTCCCTCTTTATGACAGTTAAGGGAGAACCAGGAAGGTGTCAGATCAGACATCAGTTGTGTCTCTCTATGACAGTTAAGGGAGAACCAGGAAGGTGTCAGATCAGACATCAGTTGTCCCTCTCTATGACAGTTAAGGGAGAACCAGGAAGGTGTCAGACCAGACATCAGTTGTCCCTCTCTATGACAGTTAAGGGAGAACCAGGAAGGTGTCAGATCAGACATCAGTTGTCCCTCTCTATGACAGTTAAGGGAGAACCAGGAAGGTGTCAGACCAGACATCAGTTGTGTCTCTCTATGACAGTTAAGGGAGAACCAGGAAGGTGTCAGATCAGACATCAGTTGTCCCTCTCTATGCCAGTTAATGGAGAACCAGGAAGGTGTCAGACCAGACATCAGTTGTCCCTCTTTATGATAGTTATGGGAGAACCAGGAAGGTGTCAGACCAGACATCAGTTGTCCCTTTCTATGACAGTTAAGGGAGAACCACGTGTCAGATCAGACATCAGTTGTCCCTCTCTATGACAGTTAAGGGAGAACCAGGAAGGTGTCAGACCAGACATCAGTTGTCCCTCTCTATGACAGTTAAGGGAGAACCACGTGTCAGACCAGACATCAGTTGTCCCTCTCTATGACAGTTAAGGGAGAACCAGGAAGGTGTCAGACCAGACATCAGTTGTCCCTTTCTATGACAGTTAAGGGAGAACCAGGAAGGTGTCAGACCAGACATCAGTTGTCCCTCTCTATGACAGTTAAGGGAGAACCAGGAAGGTGTCAGACCAGACATCAGTTGTCCCTCTCTATGACAGTTAAGGCAGAACCAGGAAGGTGTCAGACCAGACATCAGTTGTGTCTCTCTATGACAGTTAAGGGAGAACCAGGAAGGTGTCAGATCAGACATCAGTTGTCCCTCTCTATGCCAGTTAATGGAGAACCAGGAAGGTGTCAGACCAGACATCAGTTGTCCCTCTTTATGATAGTTATGGGAGAACCAGGAAGGTGTCAGACCAGACATCAGTTGTCCCTTTCTATGACAGTTAAGGGAGAACCACGTGTCAGATCAGACATCAGTTGTCCCTCTCTATGACAGTTAAGGGAGAACCAGGAAGGTGTCAGACCAGACATCAGTTGTCCCTCTCTATGACAGTTAAGGGAGAACCAAGTGTCAGACCAGAATTCAGTTGTCCCACTCTATGACAGTTAAGGGAGAACCAGGAAGGTGTCAGACCAGACATCAGTTGTCCCTTTCTATGACAGTTAAGGGAGAACCAGGAAGGTGTCAGACCAGACATCAGTTGTCCCTCTCTATGACAGTTAAGGGAGAACCAGGAAGGTGTCAGACCAGACATCAGTTGTCCCTCTCTATGACAGTTAAGGGAGAACCAGGAAGGTGTCAGACCAGACATCAGTTGTCCCTCTCTATGACAGTTAAGGCAGAACCAGGAAGGTGTCAGACCAGACATCAGTTGTCCCTTTCTATGACAGTTAAGGGAGAACCAGAAAGGTGTCAGACCAGACATCAGTTGTCCCTCTTTATGATAGTTATGGGAGAACCAGGAAGGTGTCAGACCAGACATCAGTTGTCCCTCTCTATGACAGTTAAGGGAGAACCAGGAAGGTGTCAGACCAGACATCAGTTGTCCCTCTCTATGATAGTTAAGGGAGAACCAGGAAGGTGTCAGACCAGACATCAGTTGTCCCTCTTTATGACAGTTATGGGAGAACCAGGAAGGTGTCAGACCAGACATCAGTTGTCCCTATCTATGCCAGTTAAGGGAGAACCAGGAAGGTGTCAGACCAGACATCAGTTGTCCCTCTTTATGACAGTTATGGGAGAACCAGGAAGGTGTCAGACCAGACATCAGTTTTCCCTCTTTATGACAGTTATGGGAGAACCAGGAAGGTGTCAGATCAGACATCAGTTTTCCCTCTTTATGATAGTTAAGGGAGAACCAGGAAGGTGTCAGACCAGACATCAGTTGTCCCTCTTTATGACAGTTATGGGAGAACCAGGAAGGTGTCAGACCAGACATCAGTTGTGTCTCTCTATGACAGTTAAGGGAGAACCAGGAAGGTGTCAGATCAGACATCAGTTGTGTCTCTTTGTCATAGTTTCGGGAGAACCAGGAAGGTGTCAGATCAGACATCAGTTGTCCCTTTCTATGACAGTTAAGGGAGAACCAGGAAGGTGTCAGACCAGACATCAGTTGTCCCTCTCTATGACAGTTAAGGGAGAACCAGGAAGGTGTCAGATCAGACATCAGTTGTGTCTCTCTATGATAGTTAAGGGAGAACCAGGAAGGTGTCAGACCAGACATCAGTTGTCCCTCTCTATGATAATTAAGGGAGAACCAGGAAGGTGTCAGACCAGACATCAGTTGTCCCTCTTTATGATAGTTATGGGAGAACCAGGAAGGTGTCAGACCAGACATCAGTTGTGTCTCTCTATGACAGTTAAGGGAGAACCAGGAAGGTGTCAGATCAGACATCAGTTGTGTCTCTCTATGATAGTTAAGGGAGAACCAGGAAGGTGTCAGACCAGACATCAGTTGTCCCTCTCTATGATAGTTATGGGAGAACCAGGAAGGTGTCAGATCAGACATCAGTTGTGTCTCTCTATGACAGTTAAGGGAGAACCACGTGTCAGACCAGACCATGGGGAAAGGATATCCTTCTTCTAGTCAGCCTGGAAACGTTGTCTAGTCAGAGTTAAAAAGGCTGTGTCGTTTCATACTGGACGTCTCTGTGTCTGCGGCAACAAGTTCAGTGCTACACTTTGCTGCTGTACTATCACTGTATGTTTGTGCCAAACCAAACATCTGTGTGTGTGACTGTGTGTGTGTGCATGTGGGAATTCAAGTATGTGGGAACACGGGCGTGCATGCACTACAAGACCCAGTGGTCTGTAAGTAAGGTCACACACAGTACACTATGTTCTTTTCTCAACACCTCGTCTCCCCAGTCCCTACCAGTACACACAGTATAGAGGAGAGAGGGATGGAGGGATGGGGACAGCAGTGGATGGAGGGAGAGGAGGGGTAGGGCTGCTGTGGCAAAGAGATGAGAGGGATGGAGGGTTAGAGGGACAGGTGGGGGATTTAGGGAGAGGTAGGGGATGGGGGATGGAAGTTTAGAAGGAGAGAAGGAGGAAGGAGGGAGAGGGTGGAGATGGAAGTTTAGAGAGAGGGGATGGAGGGATGGACATTTAGAGGGAGGGGATGGAGAGAGAGGCAGAGGGAGGGGATGGAGAGAGAGGCAGGGGATGGAAGTTTAGAGGGAGATGAGGGGGAAGGAGGGAGAGGGTGGGGAGGGAAGTATAGAGGGAGATGAGGGGGAAAGAGGGAGAGGGTGGGGAGGGAAGTATAGAGGGAGATGAGGGGGAAGGAGAGAGAGGGTGGGGATGGAAGTATAGAGGGAGATGAGGGGGAAAGAGGGAGAGGGTGGGGAGGGAAGTATAGAGGGAGATGAGGAGGAAGGAGAGAGAGGGTGGGGATGGAAGTATAGAGGGAGATGAGGGGGAAAGAGGGAGAGGGTGGGGAGGGAAGTTTAGAGGGAGATGAGGAGGAAGGAGGGAGAGAGTGGGGATGGAAGTATAGAGGGAGAGGAGGGGATGAAGGAATGGACGTTTAGAGGGAGAGGTAGGGGATGGTAGTTTAGAGGGAAAGGGGGATGGAGGGATGTAGATGATTGCAGGATAGGAGGGGTGGGTCTGCTATGGAGCGGAGGGGGGCAATCGTTTATCCTCTAGCCCAGGTTAAGGTGACCTGTTTGTCTCTGTCAGAGCTGTGTTGCTCCTCTGATGTCTCCATAATAGGGCTGTACCAGGTACACACAGCCAGATAGCAGCTGCTCACACCACACCAGCACAATGCCACCACACCTGATGTCCTTATGCATTACCAACCTTGTATAGAATCTCACTGTGTGGCTGGGCCTATCTGTTATTCTCTAGAAAGGAGGAAAGTACATACACATAAATACATATTTTCTCCTATTCTCTCTTCACCTGCTCTCCTCTCCTCTGCTCTCATTTCTCTATTTTCTCCTCTGCTCTCATTTCCTCTATGGCCCATTTTCACTCCTCTTCCTCGGCTCTCTCTACCAACTCCTGTTTCTCATCTTCCCTCTCTCTTCCAAGTAGGGGATGACAATATTGTCGTTTTCTCCTCTCCTCCTTTCCTCTCTCTCCTTAATTTCCACAATCTTGCAAATTACCTCTGTCGTCGGATTTCATCACTTTCATTTGCAAATAAAAGGGAGATGGTGAAGGTGTAAACGAATGCAGACGAGAGAGAGTCGGGAGAGTGAAAGAGCGAGAGAGCTGAGAGGTAGAGACATGGAAGGTGGGGAGAGAGAGAGAGTGAAAAGACTGGCCTGGAGCTATATGGGACGTTGTAATAGACGCTCTCTGAGTTGGAGAAGGATGAAAAGAATGTGCTCTGTTTTACAGAATCAGGACTATGTAGTCATTACCATTCTCCCTGCTAGGGGCTTTTTAAACTATTCATCACAGGGTTTACTTACATCTCCTCAAAATAGAACCGGAGATATTCAGATTGACCTTATTTGCACGGGCAGAACTACAGAATGTATTGTTGAAATATACCATCCAAAATAGAACGATGAGATATTCAGATAGGTTTTACTGTCACAAGGGGACACAATATACAGTCCTCTGTCACTATCTTGGAAATGAGCGAACCAAGGCACAGCCTGAATTGAGTTCCACAGCTTTAATTACCAAAGTGAAACTAGAAACAAAATAACAAAACTTACAAAGACCGTGACGACATAGTGCCCAAACACACTAACACAAACAATATCCCACAAAACACAGATGGGGTAATAGCTACCTAAATATCAGAAGCAACGATAAACAGCTGCCTCTAATTGAGAACCACATTAGCACCAACATAGAAATAGATATACTAGATCACCCCCTAGTCACACCCTGACCTACTACACCATAGAACCAAGGGCTCTCTATGGTCAGGGTGTGACACTGTTTGTGATCTGGACACACATTGGTTGTTTCCCAAATGGATCTTTAATCCATATATATTATATACATACATATATATATTATATACATACATATATATAATATACATACATATATGCCTATAGAATGTCTATACCCCCTTGAACTGTTTGCTGCAGCAAAATGAAATCTAAATAAGGATCACATTTGATGTTTAACCTACAGATCTGCACAACCTCCACATTTTCAACGTGAACGAAAGTTATAGAAAATGTTCCAAATTAAGAAAAAACAAAAAAATATAATAATTGGATAAGTCTCCACCCCCCTGAGTTAATACTTGGTGGAGGCACCTTTGGCAGCCATAACAGCTGTTACAGCTGAGAATCATTTGGAATAAGATTCTGCCAACTTCACACAGCTCTTAAGGCAACATATATCCATTTGCCAGCAGCATACCACCCTGCATACCACTGCTGGCTTGCTTCTGAAGCTAAGCAGGGTTGGTCCTGGTCAGTCCCTGGATGGGAGACCAGATGCTGCTGGAAGTGGTGTTGGAGGGCCAGTAGGAGGCACTCTTTCCTCTGGTCTAAAAAATATCCCAGGGCAGTGATTGGGTACGCTGCCCTGTGTAGGGTACTGTCTTTCGGATGGGATGTTAAAACGGGTGTCCTGACTCTGAGGTCATTAAAGATCCCATGGCACTTATTGCAGGAGTAGAGGTGTTAACCCCCGTGTCCTGGCTAAATTCCTAATCTGACCCTTAAAATCATCATGGTCACCTAATAATCCCCAGTTTACAATTGGCTCATTCATCCCCCTCCTGTAACTATTCCCCAGGTTGTTGCTGTAAATGAGAATGTGTTCTCAGTCAACTTACCTGGTAAAATAATGGATAAATAAAACATTTGGTCAAAATTGCTCAAGCTAATTATTTGGGTGGGAATCATTGATGGAGAGCAATATTCAAACCTTGTCTCTGATTTCCATCAAGGCAAGACAGACTAGACCACTCAGGAACACGCAATACCTCTTGGAACGCCATTCTGGTTTGTCTTTGGCATTAGAATGTGTGTAATTGACTTGCTGAAAAATAAAACTCTATCCCAGGTTTAGGTTTTCAGAAGACTGAGGCGGGCTTTTACCTGGGCTTTGCTGCTTTCATATTTATTTTGATCCTGACAAACTCTCCAGTCCCTGCCAATGACAAGCATACCCCTAACATGATCCTGTTACCACAATATTTGAAAATAGAGGGTTTCACTCTGTATTACATGAATATTGGATTTGACCCAACCCTATAGTTTTTAATTTAGGCCAAAAAGTGTATTGATTGGCTGTGCTGTCTGTATTACTGAACAGCCTTTTAACACAGGCTTTCTTCTCACTTTGTCATACAGGCCAGTAATATGGAGTGAATGCAATGTTGTTGATCCCTTTGAATTTTCAAGTATTGTGGAAAACTCACCTCAGTCTTCTAAAAACCTAACCCGTGTTTTAGTTTTCATCAAGACAATTACACACATTTTAATGCCAAAAACACACCAGGATGCCTTTCCAAGAGATGTTGGGTGTTTCTGAGTGATCTAGTCTCAGTCCTGACTTAAATCTGCTTAAAAAATCCTAGGCAAGGTTTAAATATTGCTGTCATCAATGATCCCCAAATTTACTGAGCCTGAGCAACTAAATGGATATATGTTGTCATGTTGTCCTAAGAGTTGGTAGAATCTTATTGAAAATGATTCACAGCTGTAATGGCTGCCAAAGATGCTTCCAGCAAGTATTAACTCAGTGTAGACTTATCCAATTATGATATTTAAATTGAGAAAATGTTGATTAATTTCAACAACAAAAAAATGGAATAACTTTCCTTTACTTTAAAATGTGGACTAGATTCTGTAGATCTGTTGGGAAAAAATGTAATCCCATTTTAGATATCATTTTAAAACAGCAAATTGTGAAAAAAGTTCAAGGGGGTGTAGACTTTCTATAGGCACAAACACACACACACACACACACACACACACACACACACACACACACACACACACACACACACACACACACACACACACACACACACACACACACACACACACACACACACACACACACACACACACACACACACACACACACACATACACACATACAGTACACACACATACACACATACAGTACACACACATACACACATACACACATACAGTACACACACACATACACTACACACACATACACACATACAGTACACACACATACATACACACATACAGTACACACACATGCAGTACACAAACACACACACACACACACACACATACAGTACACACACATTCAGTCCGAACACATACATACACACACAGTACACACAGTACACACACACACACACATACATACATACACACACATATATACACACACATACAGTACACACATACACACAGTACACACACACACACACACACACACACACACACACACACACACACACACACACACACACACACACACACACACACACACACACACACACACACACACACACGCACACGCACACGCACACATACGGTACACACACATACACACAAACATACACACACCCACAGACTTCAATGTTCATCTTAGAATAACCTTGCTGTGCTGCGGATATAAGCATCTATCTTAGAATAATTTAGCTGCGTAACGGACCTCGATGTCCATCTTAGCATAACCTTGCTGTGCAACGAACATCAATGTCCATCTTAGAATAACCTTGCTATGCTGCAGACCTCAGCGTCCGTCTTAGAATAACTTTGCTGCGTAATGGACCTCAATGTCCATCTTATAATAACCTCTCTGTTCTGTGGACCTCATTGTCCATCATGGAATAACCTCTCAGTGTACTCTCTTTATACCATGTGTTGAATATATTCTCCTAACAACATCGTGTGTCTTCCTTATACCACGTGTGGTTATATTGTGCCTATCATGTGTTTGCCCTTGTCCAGTGCAGTATGTTGTCCCTCCTTACCATTTTAACAGTATTTACCCAACAATATACAACAGTACACACTACAGTCTGTGACGCGTCCCTCTCAGTGTGTGTGTGTGTGTTTGCGCGCTTTCTATGTCCTCTCTCTGTGTAGGTCCTTACAGGAAGGTACATACCACCACTTCTATGGCCGTGGCATTGGGGAAATGTAATTCCACATTTTGTAGATCAAAGCCCATTGTATTCTAATGTATTCCACACACTCTATTCTAACATGAGCAAACATATGGCGGCCCTCTCTGCTATGGTTGTTGTGTAATTAATAGGCATGGTGGGGCAATTAAAACAGGGAGGCTTTATGAGCCTGCTGATTAAGATATTTAAAGCATGAATTTCAATGAATGTCTGCCCATACCCTGGGCCCTCTTGCTTTTTCTCTGTCTCTGAGTTTGTTTATTGGTGTAAAAGAAACAGAGAGAGAGATTTGTGTGTGTGGGGGGTGGGTTTCCCTTTTTCTTTTTGCTTTTCTGTGTGTTTGTGTGTTTATGTAGATTGCCGAACCCAAAACCACAACAATTTAGCAATTATCCTTGAATTTTCTGTTGCCCGTAAGCAATTAATTCCAGCATTACCAGAATAGCTTCGCTGGAATCATTTGCTGAGGATTTCACAGCATAAAACAGGTCGGCATTAATACCGCACTAACTGACTGCGGGAGGGTAACTGTACAGAGAGAGGCGGTCCTCAACCGTTTTCAATAGAAACGATTAACGTGTAGAGCCAGCGGTCTTTAAGTCTATTCCACAGGGGAAGGACGGAGGCAGAATCCCATTGCAAGCCAGATTCAGCCCCTTAATTGGTACAATTAGTTATCAGGGATACTGTATGTATGTAAAAGTCTGGCTGTCCACAGATAAAGTCCACTCCAGTTACTCCTGGGCAGAGGTTACAAATAGTGTTCCCCACAGTGGAGTTTAATTCACAGTGGATTTAGAGCTATTTACATGATTGAGAGGCCTAATGCCAGTAATGCTGACACCAGAATGAATAACAGGCTTAGGGTGCAGGCTGGCTGTTGACTCATAGTCCAGACAGAAACCAGGAAGAATGGGCGAGCGCACACACACGCACCTACACACACACATAGGAACAGAGAGAGACCCTCCTGAGGAAATGAGTGTAGGAACAGAGAGAGGCCCTCCTGAGGAAAGGAGTGCAGGAACAGAGAGAGGCCCTCCTGAGGAAAGGAGTGTAGGAACAGAGAGAGACCCTCCTGAGGAAATGAGTGCAGGAACAGAGAGAGGCCCTCCTGAGGAAATGAGTGCAGGAACAGAGAGAGGTCCTCCTGAGGAAATGAGTGTAGGAACAGAGAGAGGCCCTCCTGAGGAAAGGAGTGCAGGAACAGAGAGAGGCCCTCCTGAGGAAAGGAGGGTAGGAACAGAGAGAGGCCCTCCTGAGGAAAGGAGGGTAGGAACAGAGAGAGGCCCTCCTGAGGAAATGAGTGTAGGAACAGAGAGAGGCCCTCCTGAGGAAAGGAATGCAGGAACAGAGAGAGACCTTCCTGAGGAAAGGAGTGTAGGAACAGAGAGAGGCCCTCCTGAGGAAAGGAGTGTAGGAACAGAGAGAGACCCTCCTGAGGAAAGGAGTGTAGGAACAGAGAGAGGCCCTCCTGAGGAAAGGAGGGTAGGAACAGAGAGAGGCCCTCCTGAGGAAAGGAGTGTAGGAACAGAGAGAGGCCCTCCTGAGGAAAGGAGTGTAGGAACAGAGAGAGGCCCTCCTGAGGAAAGGAGTGTAGGAACAGAGAGAGGCCCTCCTGAGGAAAGGAGTGTAGGAACAGAGAGAGGCCCTCCTGAGGAAAGGAGTGTAGGAACAGAGAGAGGCCCTCCTGAGGAAAGGAATGCAGGAACAGAGAGAGACCCTCCTGAGGAAAGGAGTGTAGGAACAGAGAGAGGCCCTCCTGAGGAAAGGAGTGTAGGAACAGAGAGAGACCCTCCTGAGGAAAGGAGTGTAGGAACAGAGAGAGGCCCTCCTGAGGAAAGGAGGGTAGGAACAGAGAGAGGCCCTCCTGAGGAAAGGAGTGTAGGAACAGAGAGAGGCCCTCCTGAGGAAAGGAGTGTAGGAACAGAGAGAGGCCCTCCTGAGGAAAGGAGTGTAGGAACAGAGAGAGGCCCTCCTGAGGAAAGGAGTGTAGGAACAGAGAGAGGCCCTCCTGAGGAAATGAGTGTAGGAACAGAGAGAGGCCCTCCTGAGGAAAGGAATGCAGGAACAGAGAGAGACCCTCCTGAGGAAAGGAGTGTAGGAACAGAGAGAGGCCCTCCTGAGGAAAGGAGTGTAGGAACAGAGAGAGACCCTCCTGAGGAAAGGAGTGTAGGAACAGAGAGAGGCCCTCCTGAGGAAAGGAGGGTAGGAACAGAGAGAGGCCCTCCTGAGGAAAGGAGTGTAGGAACAGAGAGAGGCCCTCCTGAGGAAAGGAGTGTAGGAACAGAGAGAGGCCCTCCTGAGGAAAGGAGTGTAGGAACAGAGAGAGGCCCTCCTGAGGAAAGGAGTGTAGGAACAGAGAGAGGCCCTCCTGAGGAAATTAGTGCAGGAACAGAGGGAGGCAGCGAAAGGGGTAATAAAGCAAAAGGGGAGAGAGAGCGGGCGAGAATGTTCTTATAGTATAGCCTACAGTCTTCAGGTCCCACTGCAGCATGTGTCAACACTTCTGGCTGTGTCTACTTCTTTCTTTCTCCTTCCCCCTCTCCTTTATCTCTCCATCTCTCCTTCCCCTACTGTATTGTCCCATTGTCTCAACTAGTCTTCTGTTGTAGTTCACATTCCCTCATGAAAGGCTCAAACACCCTCTCAACAGTCTAATTTATCAAACCTCCTGTCCCACAGTGCACTGAGTAAGCCCTACGCAGCACACTGAGTAAGCCCTACGCAGTACACTGAGTAAGCCCTACGCAGCGCACTGAGTAAGCCCTATGCAGCACACTGAGTAAGTCCTACGCAGTACACTGAGTAAGCCCTACGCTACACACTGAGTAAGCCCTACGCAGCACACTGAGTAAGCCCTACGCAGCACACCGAGTAAGCCCTACGCAGCGCACTGAGTAAGCCCTACGCAGCACACTGAGTAAGCCCTACGCAGCAGACTGAGTAAGCCCTACGCAGCGCACTGAGTAAGCCCTAAGCAGCTCACTGCGTAAGCCCTACGCAGAGTACTGAGTAAGCCCTACGCAGCGCACCGAGTAAGCCCTACGCAGCGCACTGAGAAAGCCCTACGCAGTGTACTGAGTAAGCCCTACGCAGCGTACTGAGTAAGCCCTACGCAGCGCACTGAGTAAGCCCTATGCAGCACACTGAGTAAGCCCTATGCAGCGCACTGAGTAAGCCCTACGCAGCGCACTGAGTAAGCCCTACGCAGCGCACTGAGTAAGCCCTACGCAGCACACTGAGTAAGCCCTACGCAGCGCACTGAGTAAGCCCTACGCAGCACACTGAGTAAGCCCTACGCAGCACACTGAGTAATCCCTACGCAGCGCACTGAGTAAGCCCTACGCAGCGCACTGAGTAAGCCCTACGCAGAGTACTGAGTAAGCCCTACGCAGCGTACTGAGTAAGCCCTACGCAGCGCACTGAGTAAGCCCTACGCAGTGCACTGAGCTAGCCCTACGCAGCACACTGATTAAGCCCTACGCAGCACACTGATTAAGCCCTACGCTGCACACTGAGTAAGCCCTACGCAGCACACTGAGTAAGCCCTACGCAGCACACCGAGTAAGCCCTACGCAGCGCACTGAGTAAGCCCTACGCAGCACACTGAGTAAGCCCTACGCAGCAGACTGAGTAAGCCCTACGCAGCGCACTGAGTAAGCCCTAAGCAGCTCACTGCGTAAGCCCTACGCAGAGTACTGAGTAAGCCCTACGCAGCGCACCGAGTAAGCCCTACGCAGCGCACTGAGAAAGCCCTACGCAGTGTACTGAGTAAGCCCTACGCAGCGTACTGAGTAAGCCCTACGCAGCGCACTGAGTAAGCCCTATGCAGCACACTGAGTAAGCCCTATGCAGCGCACTGAGTAAGCCCTACGCAGCGCACTGAGTAAGCCCTACGCAGCGCACTGAGTAAGCCCTACGCAGCTCACTGAGTAAGCCCTACGCAGCGCACTGAGTAAGCCCTACGCAGCACACCGAGTAAGCCCTACGCAGCACACTGAGTAATCCCTACGCAGCGCACTGAGTAAGCCCTACGCAGCGCACTGAGTAAGCCCTACGCAGAGCACTGAGTAAGCCCTACGCAGCGTACTGAGTAAGCCCTACGCAGCGCACTGAGTAAGCCCTACGCAGCGCACTGAGTAAGCCCTACGCAGCACAATGAGTAAGCCCTACGCAGCGCACTGAGTAAGCCCTACGCAGCACACTGAGTAAGCCCTACGCAGCACACTGAGTAAGCCCTACGCAGCACACTGAGTAATCCCTACGCAGCGCACTGAGTAATCCCTACGCAGCGCACTGAGTAAGCCCTACGCAGCGCACTGAGTAAGCCCTATGCAGCGCACTGAGTAAGCCCTACGCAGCACACTGAGTAAGCCCTACGCAGCACTATGAGTAAGCCCTACGCAGCACACTGAGTAAGCCCTACGTAGTGTATTGAGTAAGCCCTACGCAGTGTACTGAGTAAGCCCTACGCAGTGTACTGAGTAAGCCCTACGCAGCACACTGAGTAAGCCCTACGCAGTGTACTGATTAAGCCCTACGCAGCACACTGAGTAAGCCCTACGCAGTGTATTGAGTAAGCCCTACGCAGCACACTGAGTAAGCCCTACGCAGTGTACTGAGTAAGCCCTACGCAGCACACTGAGTAAGCTCTACGCAGTGCACTGAGTAAGCCCTACGCAGCACACTGAGTAAGCCCTACGCAGTGCACTGAGTAAGCCCTACGCAGCACACTGAGTAAGCCCTACGCAGCGCACTGAGTAAGCCCTACGCAGCACACTGAGTAAGCCCTACGCAGCACACTGAGTAAGCCCTACGCAGTGTATTGAGTAAGCCCTATGCAGCACACTGAGTAAGCCCTACGCAGTGTACTGAGTAAGCCCTACGCAGCACACTGAGTAAGCCCTACGCAGCACACTGAGTAAGCCCTACGCAGCACACTGAGTAAGCCCTACGCAGTGTATTGAGTAAGCCCTACGCAGTGCACTGAGCTAGCCCTACGCAGCACACTGATTAAGCCCTACGCAGCACACTGATTAAGCCCTACGCAGCACACTGAGTAAGCCCTACGCAGTGTATTAAGTAAGCCCTGTGCAGCACACTGAGTAAGCCCTACCCAGTGCACTGAGTAAGCCCTACGCAGTGTACTGAGTAAGCCCTACGTCACATGCCCTGTCAACTAGTTGTGAACTATTACTCTCTCACCAGCAGGGTAACAAGGTTAACATGGTCTCGAATAATAAGGTCTTTTACTCTATTGTTTCACTTAATCATGACTAATGATCTTAACAAGAAATACAGGAGAGAAAGGGTTTTATTCATTCATACGAGATGTACAGAGCTGACAATGGACTTCCACTGCAATAGACTAAACAGACAAATATACAGTATAGGTATAATGTGTCAATATAAACCTATTTATAAATTATATTCATCCTCTATGTCAGATTATTCCACAGCCTGTACAGAGGTCATGTTGCAGCTACTACCATAGATCAGAAGTTAATCATGTTTAAAACAGCCATCCTATTGACTCATCAGTGAAGGTTAGCCCTGTTTCAGCCATTTGCTGCATGGAGCAGAACGATGGGGGGGGGGGGCTGTGTGGATCCACGGCACTCCCCTACCATTATGTCCACTCTAGTAGCCCTTTCCTGCAGTCAAATTACCTAGAGGCCTCATGGGTGGAATGTTATTAATAATTTCATTTTTTTTTTACCTGCCGAAAATTCGGTGTTTCTATGTCAAACAGTTTTGTAATATTTCTTTCTACTTTGATGTATGTAAAGTGTAATATTGGGATGCAAACTCAAAGACAGGGGGTTGCGTTATTCAGTTACAGCTGGAGAAAGGGGTAGGACAGGGGGTTGGGTTGTATAGTTACAGCTGGAGAAAGGGGTAGAACAGGGGGTTGCGTTATTCAGTTACAGCTGGAGAAAGGGGTAGGACAGGGGGTTGGGTTGTTTGGTTACAGCTGGAGAAAGGGGTAGGACAGGGGGTTGGGTTGTATAGTTACAGCTGGAGAAAGGGGTAGGACAGGGGGTTGGGTTGTATAGTTACAGATGTAGAAAGGGGTAGGACAGGGGGTTGGGTTGTATAGTTACAGCTGGAGAAATGGGTAGGACAGGGGGTTGGGTTATATAGTTACAGCTGGAGAAAGGGGTAGGACTGGGGGTGGGGTTATTCAGTTACAGCTGGAGAAAGGGGTAGGACTGGAGGTGGGGTTATTCAGTTACAGCTGGAGAAAGGGGTAGGACAGGGGGTTGGGTTGTTTGGTTACAGCTGGAGAAAGGGGTAGGACAGGGGGTTGGGTTGTATAGTTACAGCTGGAGAAAGGGGTAGGACAGGGGGTTGGGTTGTATAGTTACAGCTGTAGAAAGGGGTAGGACAGGGGGTTGGGTTGTATAGTTACAGCTGGAGAAAGGGGTAGGACAGGGGGTTGGGTTGTATAGTTACAGCTGGAGAAAGGGGTAGGACAGGGGGTTGGGTTATGTAGTTACAGCTGGAGAAAGGGGTAGGACAGGGGGTTGGGTTGTATAGTTACAGCTGGAGAAATGGGTAGCACAGGGGGTTGGGTTATATAGTTACAGCTGGAGAAAGGGGTAGGACAGGGGGTTGGGTTGTATTGTTACAGCTGGAGAAAGGGGTAGGACAGGGGGTTGGGTTGTATAGTTACAGCTGGAGAAAGGGGTAGGACAGGGGGTTGGGTTATATAGTTACAGCTGGAGAAAGGGGTAGGACAGGGGGTTGGGTTGTATAGTTACAGCTGGAGAAAGGGGTAGGACAGGGGGTTGGGTTGTTTGGTTACAGCTGGAGAAAGGGGTAGGACAGGGGGTTGAGTTGTATAGTTACAGCTAGAGAAAGGGGTAGGACAGGGGGTTGGGTTATGTAGTTACAGCTGGAGAAAGGGGTAGGACAGGGGGTTGGGTTGTATAGTTACAGCTGGAGAAAGGGGTAGGACAGGGGGTTGGGTTGTATAGTTACAGCTGGAGAAAGGGGTAGGACAGGGGGTTGGGTTATATAGTTACAGCTGGAGAAAGGGGTAGGACAGGGGGTTGGGTTATATAGTTACAGCTGGAGAAAGGGGTAGGACAGGGGGTTGGGTTGTATAGTTACAGCTCGAGAAAGGGGCAGGACAGGGGGTTGGGTTGTATAGTTACAGCTGGAGAAAGGGGTAGGACAGGGGGTTGGGTTGTATAGTTACAGCTGGAGAAATGGGTAGCACAGGGGGTTGGGTTATATAGTTACAGCTGGAGAAAGGGGTAGGACAGGGGGTTGGGTTGTATTGTTACAGCTGGAGAAAGGGGTAGGACAGGGGGTTGGGTTGTATAATTACAGCTGGAGAAAGGGGTAGGACAGGGGGTTGGGTTATATAGTTACAGCTGGAGAAAGGGGTAGGACAGGGGGTTGGGTTGTATAGTTACAGCTGGAGAAAGGGGTAGGACAGGGGGTTGGGTTGTTTGGTTACAGCTGGAGAAAGGGGTAGGACAGGGGGTTGAGTTGTATAGTTACAGCTAGAGAAAGGGGTAGGACAGGGGGTTGGGTTATGTAGTTACAGCTGGAGAAAGGGGTAGGACAGGGGGTTGGGTTGTATAGTTACAGCTGGAGAAAGGGGTAGGACAGGGGGTTGGGTTGTATAGTTACAGCTGGAGAAAGGGGTAGGACAGGGGGTTGGGTTGTTTGGTTATAGCTGGAGAAAGGGGTAGGACAGGGGGTTGGGTTGTATAGTTACAGCTGGAGAAAGGGGTAGGACAGGGGGTGGGGTTATTCAGTTACGGCTGGAGAAAGGGGTAGGACAGGGGGTTGGGTTATATAGTTACAGCTGGATAAAGGGGTAGGACAGGGGGTTGGGTTATATAGTTAAAGCTGGAGAAAGGGGTAGGACAGGGGGTGGGGTTATTCAGTTACAGCTGGAGAAAGGGGTAGGACAGGGGGTTGGGTTGTTTGGTTACAGCTGGAGAAAGGGGTAGGACAGGGGGTTGGGTTGTATAGTTACAGCTGGAGAAAGGGGTAGGACAGGGGCTTGGGTTGTATAGTTACAGCTGGAGAAAGGGGTAGGACAGGGGGTTGGGTTATGTAGTTACAGCTGGAGAAAGGGGTAGGACAGGGGGTTGGGTTGTATAGTTACAGCTGGAGAAAGGGGTAGGACAGGGGGTTGGGTTGTATAGTTACAGCTGGAGAAAGGGGCAGGACAGGGGGCTGGGTTGTATAGTTACAGCTGGAGAAAGGGGTAGGACAGGGGGTTGAGTTGTATAGTTACAGCTGGAGAAAGGGGTAGGACAGGGGGTTGGGTTATATAGTTACAGCTGGAGAAAGGGGTAGGACAGGGGGTTGGGTTGTATAGTTACAGCTGGAGAAAGGGGTAGGACAGGGGGTTGTGTTGTATTGTTACAGCTGGAGAAAGGGGTAGGACAGGGGGTTGGGTTGTATAGTTACAGCTGGAGAAAGGGGTAGGACAGGGGGTTGGGTTATATAGTTACAGCTGGAGAAAGGGGTAGGACAGGGGGTTGGGTTGTATAGTTACAGCTGGAGAAAGGGGTAGGACAGGGGGTTGGGTTGTTTGGTTACAGCTGGAGAAAGGGGTAGGACAGGGGGTTGAGTTGTATAGTTACAGCTAGAGAAAGGGGTAGGACAGGGGGTTGGGTTATGTAGTTACAGCTGGAGAAAGGGGTAGGACAGGGGGTTGGGTTGTATAGTTACAGCTGGAGAAAGGGGTAGGACAGGGGGTTGGGTTGTATAGTTACAGCTGGAGAAAGGGGTAGGACAGGGGGTTGGGTTATATAGTTACAGCTGGAGAAAGGGGTAGGACAGGGGGTTGGGTTGTTTGGTTATAGCTGGAGAAAGGGGTAGGACAGGGGGTTGGGTTTTATAGTTACAGCTGGAGAAAGGGGTAGGACAGGGGGTGGGGTTATTCAGTTACGGCTGGAGAAAGGGGTAGGACAGGGGGTTGGGTTATATAGTTACAGCTGGATAAAGGGGTAGGACAGGGGGTTGGGTTATATAGTTAAAGCTGGAGAAAGGGGTAGGACAGGGGGTGGGGTTATTCAGTTACAGCTGGAGAAAGGGGTAGGACAGGGGGTTGGGTTGTTTGGTTACAGCTGGAGAAAGGGGTAGGACAGGGGGTTGGGTTGTATAGTTACAGCTGGAGAAAGGGGTAGGACAGGGGCTTGGGTTGTATAGTTACAGCTGGAGAAAGGGGTAGGACAGGGGGTTGGGTTATGTAGTTACAGCTGGAGAAAGGGGTAGGACAGGGGGTTGGGTTGTATAGTTACAGCTGGAGAAAGGGGTAGGACAGGGGGTTGGGTTGTATAGTTACAGCTGGAGAAAGGGGCAGGACAGGGGGCTGGGTTGTATAGTTACAGCTGGAGAAAGGGGTAGGACAGGGGGTTGAGATGTATAGTTACAGCTGGAGAAAGGGGTAGGACAGGGGGTTGGGTTATATAGTTACAGCTGGAGAAAGGGGTAGGACAGGGGGTTGGGTTGTATAGTTACAGCTGGAGAAAGGGGTAGGACAGGGGGTTGGGTTGTATAGTTACAGCTGGAGAAAGGGGTAGGACAGGGGGTTGGGTTATATAGTTACAGCTGGAGAAAGGGATAGGACAGGGGGTTGGGTTGTATAGTTACAGCTGGAGAAAGTGGTAGGACAGGGGGTTGGGTTATTTAGTTACAGCTGGAGAAAGGGGTAGGACAGGGGGTGGGGTTATTCAGTTACAGCTGGAGAAAGGGTTAGGACTGGGGGTGGGGTTATTCAGTTACAGCTGGAGAAAGGGGTAGGACAGGGGGTTGGGTTGTATAGTTACAGCTGGAGAAAGGGGTAGGACAGGGGGTTTGGTTGTTTGGTTACAGCTGGAGAAAGGGGTAGGACAGGGGGTTGAGTTGTATAGTTACAGCTGGAGAAAGGGGTAGGACAGGGGGTTGGGTTGTATAGTTACAGCTGGAGAAAGGAGTAGGACAGGGGGTTGGGTTGTATAGTTACAGCTGGAGAAAAAGGGTAGGACAGGGGGTTGGGTTATATAGTTGCAGCTGGAGAAAGGGGTAGGACTGGGGGTGGGGTTATTCAGTTACAGCTGGAGAAAGGGGTAGGACAGGGGGTTGGGTTGTTTGGTTACAGCTGGAGAAAGGGGTAGGACAGGGGGTTGGGTTGTATAGTTACAGCTGGAAAAAGGGGTAGGACAGGGGGTTGGGTTGTATAGTTACAGCTGTAGAAAGGGGTAGGACAGGGGGTTGGGTTGTATAGTTACAGCTGGAGAAAGGGGTAGGACAGGGGGTTGGGTTGTATAGTTACAGCTGGAGAAAGGGGTAGGACAGGGGGTTGGGTTATGTAGTTACAGCTGGAGAAAGGGGTAGGACAGGGGGTTGGGTTGTATAGTTACAGCTGGAGAAATGGGTAGCACAGGGGGTTGGGTTATATAGTTACAGCTGGAGAAAGGGGTAGGACAGGGGGTTGGGTTGTATTGTTACAGCTGGAGAAAGGGGTAGGACAGGGGGTTGGGTTGTATAGTTACAGCTGGAGAAAGGGGTAGGACAGGGGGTTGGGTTATATAGTTACAGCTGGAGAAAGGGGTAGGACAGGGGGTTGGGTTGTATAGTTACAGCTGGAGAAAGGGGTAGGACAGGGGGTTGGGTTGTTTGGTTACAGCTGGAGAAAGGGGTAGGACAGGGGGTTGAGTTGTATAGTTACAGCTAGAGAAAGGGGTAGGACAGGGGGTTGGGTTATGTAGTTACAGCTGGAGAAAGGGGTAGGACAGGGGGTTGGGTTGTATAGTTACAGCTGGAGAAAGGGGTAGGACAGGGGGTTGGGTTGTATAGTTACAGCTGGAGAAAGGGGTAGGACAGGGGGTTGGGTTATATAGTTACAGCTGGAGAAAGGGGTAGGACAGGGGGTTGGGTTATATAGTTACAGCTGGAGAAAGGGGTAGGACAGGGGGTTGGGTTGTATAGTTACAGCTCGAGAAAGGGGCAGGACAGGGGGTTGGGTTGTATAGTTACAGCTGGAGAAAGGGGTAGGACAGGGGGTTGGGTTGTATAGTTACAGCTGGAGAAATGGGTAGCACAGGGGGTTGGGTTATATAGTTACAGCTGGAGAAAGGGGTAGGACAGGGGGTTGGGTTGTATTGTTACAGCTGGAGAAAGGGGTAGGACAGGGGGTTGGGTTGTATAATTACAGCTGGAGAAAGGGGTAGGACAGGGGGTTGGGTTATATAGTTACAGCTGGAGAAAGGGGTAGGACAGGGGGTTGGGTTGTATAGTTACAGCTGGAGAAAGGGGTAGGACAGGGGGTTGGGTTGTTTGGTTACAGCTGGAGAAAGGGGTAGGACAGGGGGTTGAGTTGTATAGTTACAGCTAGAGAAAGGGGTAGGACAGGGGGTTGGGTTATGTAGTTACAGCTGGAGAAAGGGGTAGGACAGGGGGTTGGGTTGTATAGTTACAGCTGGAGAAAGGGGTAGGACAGGGGGTTGGGTTGTATAGTTACAGCTGGAGAAAGGGGTAGGACAGGGGGTTGGGTTATATAGTTACAGCTGGAGAAAGGGGTAGGACAGGGGGTTGGGTTGTTTGGTTATAGCTGGAGAAAGGGGTAGGACAGGGGGTTGGGTTGTATAGTTACAGCTGGAGAAAGGGGTAGGACAGGGGGTGGGGTTATTCAGTTACGGCTGGAGAAAGGGGTAGGACAGGGGGTTGGGTTATATAGTTACAGCTGGATAAAGGGGTAGGACAGGGGGTTGGGTTATATAGTTAAAGCTGGAGAAAGGGGTAGGACAGGGGGTGGGGTTATTCAGTTACAGCTGGAGAAAGGGTTAGGACAGGGGGTTGGGTTGTTTGGTTACAGCTGGAGAAAGGGGTAGGACAGGGGGTTGGGTTGTATAGTTACAGCTGGAGAAAGGGGTAGGACAGGGGCTTGGGTTGTATAGTTACAGCTGGAGAAAGGGGTAGGACAGGGGGTTGGGTTATGTAGTTACAGCTGGAGAAAGGGGTAGGACAGGGGGTTGGGTTGTATAGTTACAGCTGGAGAAAGGGGTAGGACAGGGGGTTGGGTTGTATAGTTACAGCTGGAGAAAGGGGCAGGACAGGGGGCTGGGTTGTATAGTTACAGCTGGAGAAAGGGGTAGGACAGGGGGTTGAGTTGTATAGTTACAGCTGGAGAAAGGGGTAGGACAGGGGGTTGGGTTATATAGTTACAGCTGGAGAAAGGGGTAGGACAGGGGGTTGGGTTGTATAGTTACAGCTGGAGAAAGGGGTAGGACAGGGGGTTGAGATGTATAGTTACAGCTGGAGAAAGGGGTAGGACAGGGGGTTGGGTTGTATAGTTACAGCTGGAGAAAGGGGTAGGACAGGGGGTTGGGTTATATAGTTACAGCTGGAGAAAGGGGTAGGACAGGGGGTTGGGTTGTATAGTTACAGCTGGAGAAAGGGGTAGGACAGGGGGTTGGGTTATATAGTTACAGCTGGAGAAAGGGATAGGACAGGGGGTTGGGTTGTATAGTTACAGCTGGAGAAAGTGGTAGGACAGGGGGTTGGGTTATTTAGTTACAGCTGGAGAAAGGGGTAGGACAGGGGGTGGGGTTATTCAGTTACAGCTGGAGAAAGGGTTAGGACTGGGGGTGGGGTTATTCAGTTACAGCTGGAGAAAGGGGTAGGACAGGGGGTTGGGTTGTATAGTTACAGCTGGAGAAAGGGGTAGGACAGGGGGTTTGGTTGTTTGGTTACAGCTGGAGAAAGGGGTAGGACAGGGGGTTGAGTTGTATAGTTACAGCTGGAGAAAGGGGTAGGACAGGGGGTTGGGTTGTATAGTTACAGCTGGATAAAGGAGTAGGACAGGGGGTTGGGTTGTATAGTTACAGCTGGAGAAAAAGGGTAGGACAGGGGGTTGGGTTATATAGTTGCAGCTGGAGAAAGGGGTAGGACAGGGGGTTGGGTTATATAGTTACAGCTGGAGAAAGGGGTAGGACAGGGGGTTGGGTTATGTAGTTACAGCTGGAGAAAGGGGTAGGACAGGGGGTTGGGTTGTATAGTTACAGCTGGAGAAAGGGGTAGGACAGGGGGTTGGGTTGTATAGTTACAGCTGGAGAAAGGGGTAGGACAGGGGATTGGGTTGTATAGTTACAGCTGGAGAAAGGGGTAGGACAGGGGGTTGGGTTGTATAGTTACAGCTGGAGAAAGGGGTAGGACAGGGGGTTGGGTTGTATAGTTACAGCTGGAGAAAGGGGTAGGACAGGGGGTTGGGTTGTTTGGTTACAGCTGGAGAAAGGGGTAGGATAGGGGGTTGAGTTGTATAGTTACAGCTGGAGAAAGGGGTAAGAAAGGGGGTGAGGTTATGTAGTTACAGCTGGAGAAAGGGGTAGGACAGGGGGTTGGGTTGTATAGTTACAGCTGGAGAAAGGGGTAGGACAGGGGGTTGGGTTATATAGTTACAGCTGGAGAAAGGGGTAGGACAGGGGGTTGGGTTGTATAGTTACAGCTGGAGAAAGGGGTAGGACAGGGGGTTGGGTTGTATAGTTACAGCTGGAGAAAGGGGTAGGACAGGGGGTTGGGTTGTTTGGTTACAGCTGGAGAAAGGGGTAGGACAGGGGGTTGGGTTGTTTGGTTACAGCTGGAGAAAGGGGTAGGACAGGGGGTTGGGTTGTATAGTTAAAGCTGGAGAAAGGGGTAGGACAGGGGGTTGGGTTGTTTGGTTACAGCTGGAGAAAGGGGTAGGACAGGGGGTTGGGTTATATAGTTACAGCTGGAGAAAGGGGTAGGACAAGGGATTGGGTTGGATAGCTACAGCAGGAGAAAGGGGTAGGACAGGGTTTGGATTGTATAGTTACAGCTGGAGAAAGGGGTAGGACAGGGGGTTGGGTTGTATAGTTACAGCTGGAGAAAGGGGCAGGACAGGGGGTTGGGTTGTATAGTTACAGCTGGAGAAAGGGGTAGGACAGGGGGTTGGGTTATATAGTTACAGCTGGAGAAAGGGGTAGGACAGGGGGTTGGGTTGTATTGTTACAGCTGGAGAAAGGGGTAGGACAGGGGGTTGGGTTGTATAGTTACAGCTGGAGAAAGGGGTAGGACAGGGGGTTGGGTTATATAGTTACAGCTGGAGAAAGGGGTAGGACAGGGGGTTGGGTTGTATAGTTACAGCTGGAGAAAGGGGTAGGACAGGGGGTTGAGTTGTATAGTTACAGCTAGAGAAAGGGGTAGGACAGGGGGTTGGGTTATGTAGTTACAGCTGGAGAAAGGGGTAGGACAGGGGGTTGGGTTGTATAGTTACAGCTGGAGAAAGGGGTAGGACAGGGGGTTGGGTTGTATAGTTACAGCTGGAGAAAGGGGTAGGTAGGGGGTTGGGTTATATAGTTACAGCTGGAGAAAGGGATAGGACAGGGGGTTGGGTTGTATAGTTACAGCTGGAGAAAGTGGAAGGACAGGGGGTTGGGTTATTTAGTTACAGCTGGAGAAAGGGGTAGGACAGGGGGTGGGGTTATTCAGTTACAGCTGGAGAAAGGGTTAGGACTGGGGGTGGGGTTATTCAGTTACAGCTGGAGAAAGGGGTAGGACAGGGGGTTGGGTTGTATAGTTACAGCTGGAGAAAGGGGTAGGACAGGGGGTTTGGTTGTTTGGTTACAGCTGGAGAAAGGGGTAGGACAGGGGGTTGAGTTGTATAGTTACAGCTGGAGAAAGGGGTAGGACAGGGGGTTGGGTTGTATAGTTACAGCTGGAGAAAGGAGTAGGACAGGGGGTTGGGTTGTATAGTTACAGCTGGAGAAAAAGGGTAGGACAGGGGGTTGGGTTATATAGTTGCAGCTGGAGAAAGGGGTAGGACAGGGGGTTGGGTTATATAGTTACAGCTGGAGAAAGGGGTAGGACAGGGGGTTGGGTTATGTAGTTACAGCTGGAGAAAGGGGTAGGACAGGGGGTTGGGTTGTATAGTTACAGCTGGAGAAAGGGGTAGGACAGGGGGTTGGGTTGTATAGTTACAGCTGGAGAAAGGGGTAGGACAGGGGATTGGGTTGTATAGTTACAGCTGGAGAAAGGGGTAGGACAGGGGGTTGGGTTGTATAGTTACAGCTGGAGAAAGGGGTAGGACAGGGTGTTGGGTTGTATAGTTACAGCTGGAGAAAGGGGTAGGACAGGGGGTTGGGTTGTTTGGTTACAGCTGGAGAAAGGGGTAGGATAGGGGGTTGAGTTGTATAGTTACAGCTGGAGAAAGGGGTAAGAAAGGGGGTGAGGTTATGTAGTTACAGCTGGAGAAAGGGGTAGGACAGGGGGTTGGGTTGTATAGTTACAGCTGGAGAAAGGGGTAGGACAGGGGGTTGGGTTGTATAGTTACAGCTGGAGAAAGGGGTAGGACAGGGGGTTGAGTTGTATAGTTACAGCTGGAGAAAGGGGTAGGACAGGGGGTTGGGTTGTATAGTTACAGCTGGAGAAAGGGGTAGGACAGGGGGTTGGGTTGTATAGTTACAGCTGGAGAAAGGGGTAGGACAGGGGGTTGGGTTGTATAGTTACAGCTGGAGAAAGGGGTAGGACAGGGGGTTGGGTTGTTTGGTTACAGCTGGAGAAAGGGGTAGGACAGGGCGTTGGGTTGTTTGGTTACAGCTGGAGAAAGGGGTAGGACAGGGGTTTGGGTTGTATAGTTAAAGCTGGAGAAAGGGGTAGGACAGGGGGTTGGGTTGTTTGGTTACAGCTGGAGAAAGGGGTAGGACAGGGGGTTGGGTTATATAGTTACAGCTGGAGAAAGGGGTAGGACAGGGGATTGGGTTGGATAGCTACAGCAGGAGAAAGGGGTAGGACAGGGTTTGGATTGTATAGTTACAGCTGGAGAAAGGGGTAGGACAGGGGGTTGGGTTGTATAGTTACAGCTGGAGAAAGGGGCAGGACAGGGGGTTGGGTTGTATAGTTACAGCTGGAGAAAGGGGTAGGACAGGGGGTTGAGTTGTATAGTTACAGCTGGAGAAAGGGGTAGGACAGGGGGTTGGGTTATATAGTTACAGCTGGAGAAAGGGGTAGGACAGGGGGTTGGGTTGTATAGTTACAGCTGGAGAAAGGGGTAGGACAGGGGGTTGGGTTGTATAGTTACAGCTGGAGAAAGGGGTAGGACAGGGGGTTGGGTTATATAGTTAAAGCTGGAGAAAGGGGTAGGACAGGGGTTGGGTTATGTAGTTACAGCTGGAGAAAGGGGTAGGACAGGGGGTTGGGTTGTGTAGTTACAGCTGGAGAAAGGGGTAGGACAGGGGGTTGGGTTATATAGTTACAGCTGGAGAAAGGGGTAGGACAGGGGGTTGGGTTATATAGTTACAGCTGGAGAAAGGGGTAGGACAGGGGGTTGAGTTGTATAGTTACAGCTGGAGAAAGGGGTAGGACAGGGGGTTAGGTTATATAGTTACAGCTGGAGAAAGGGGTAGGACAGGGGGTTGGGTTATATAGTTACAGCTGGAGAAAGGGGTAGGACAGGGGGTTGGGTTATATAGTTACAGCTGGAGAAAGGGGTAGGACAGGGGGTTGAGTTGTATAGTTACAGATGCAGAAAGGGGTAGGACAGGGGGTTGGGTTGTATAGTTACAGCTGGAGAAAGGGGTAGGACAGGGGGTTGGGTTGTATAGTTACAGCTGGAGAAATGGGTAGCACAGGGGGTTGGGTTATATAGTTACAGCTGGAGAAAGGGGTAGGACAGGGGGTTGGGTTGTATTGTTACAGCTGGAGAAAGGGGTAGGACAGGGGGTTGGGTTGTATAGTTACAGCTGGAGAAAGGGGTAGGACAGGGGGTTGGGTTATATAGTTACAGCTGGAGAAAGGGGTAGGACAGGGGGTTGGGTTGTATAGTTACAGCTGGAGAAAGGGGTAGGACAGGGGGTTGGGTTGTTTGGTTACAGCTGGAGAAAGGGGTAGGACAGGGGGTTGAGTTGTATAGTTACAGCTAGAGAAAGGGGTAGGACAGGGGGTTGGGTTATGTAGTTACAGCTGGAGAAAGGGGTAGGACAGGGGGTTGGGTTGTATAGTTACAGCTGGAGAAAGGGGTAGGACAGGGGGTTGGGTTGTATAGTTACAGCTGGAGAAAGGGGTAGGACAGGGGGTTAGGTTATATAGTTACAGCTGGAGAAAGGGGTACGACAGGGGGTTGGGTTGTTTGGTTATAGCTGGAGAAAGGGGTAGGACAGGGGGTTGGGTTGTATAGTTACAGCTGGAGAAAGGGGTAGGACAGGGGGTGGGGTTATTCAGTTACGGCTGGAGAAAGGGGTAGGACAGGCGGTTGGGTTATATAGTTACATTTGGATATAGGGGTAGGACAGGGGGTTGGGTTATATAGTTAAAGCTGGAGAAAGGGATAGGACAGGGGGTGGGGTTATTCAGTTACAGCTGGAGAAAGGGGTAGGACAGGGGGTTGGGTTGTTTGGTTGCAGCTGGAGAAAGGGGTAGGACAGGGGGTTGGGTTGTATAGTTACAGCTGGAGAAAGGGGTAGGACAGGGGCTTGGGTTCTATAGTTACAGCTGGAGAAAGGGGTAGGACAGGAGGTTGGGTTGTTTGGTTACAGCTGGAGAAAGGGGTAGGATAGGGGGTTGAGTTGTATAGTTATGTCACGTTCCTGACCTATTTATGTTAGTTTTTGTGTGTTAGTTGGTCAGGACGTGAGGTTGGGTGGGCATTCTATGTTATCTGTTTCTATGTTGGTTTCGGTTTGCCTGGTATGGCTCTTGATTAGAGGCAGGTGGTTTGCGTTTGCCTCTAATTAAGAGTCATATTTAGGTAGGGCATTCTCACTGTTTGTTTGTGGGTGATTGTCTCCTATGTCTATGTAGAACGTTTGTAGCCTGTATGTATGTGCACAACGTTTGTAGCTTCACGGTCGTTTTGTTATTTTGTTAAAGTGTTTCGTGTTTATTGTTTGTCATCTTTTAAAATAAAAGAAGATGGCTTATTTTCCAACTGCTGCATTTTGGTCCGTCAATCCTCCACACGATCGTGACAGAATTACCCACCAACAAAATGTGACCAAGCGGAAAGGGAAAACGAAACGGAGTAAGGGACAGGAGAGAAAGGAGCAATGGACATGGGACGATGTTCTGGATGGAAAGGGTTGCTACACTTGGGAGGAGATCCTGGCTGGGAGGGATCGCCTCCCATGGGAACAGGTGGAGGCATTGAGGAGAGCAGAGGCTACCTGGGAGAGGAACCGGAGCTATGAGGGAACGCGTCTGGCACGGAAGCCGAAAAAGCCCGTAAGTAATTCCCAAAAATTTCTTGGGGGGGGGCTAGGAGATAGTGGGCCAAGGGCAGGTAGGAGACCTGCGCCCACTTCCCAGGCTTACCGTGGAGAGCGGGAGTACGGGCAGGCGCCGTGTTACGCAGTAGAGCGCACGGTGTCTCCTGTACGAGTGCATAGCCCAGTGCGGGTTATTCCACCTCCCCGCACTGGGAGGGCTAGATTGGGTATTGAGCCAGGTGTCATGAGGCCGGCTCAACGCGTCTGGTCTCCAGTGCGTCTCCTCGGGCCGGCATACATGGCACCGGCCTTACGCATGGTTTCTCCGGTTCGCCTACATAGGCCGGTGCGGGTTATTCCACCTCCCCGCACTGGTCGGGCAACCGGGAGCATTCAACCAGGTAAGGTTGGGCAAGCTCAATGCTCAAGAGTGCCAGTACGCCTCCACGGTCCGGTATTTCCGGCACCACCTCCCCGCCCCAGCCTAGTACCTACAGTGTATACACTACGCACTAGGCTACCAGTGCGTATCCTGAGCCCTGTTCCTCCTCCACGCACTCTCCCTGTAGTGCGTGTATCTAGCCCGGTGCCTCCAGTTCCGGCCCCACGCACTAAGCTACCTGTGCGTCTCCAGAGCCCTGAACCCACTGTATCTTCTCCCCCTACTAATCCTGATGTGCTTGTCCTCAGCCCGGTGTCACCAGTGCCGGTACCACGCATCAGGGATAGAGTAGGCTTTGAGAATACAGTGTGCCCTGTCCCTGCTCCCCGCACTAGTAGGAAGGTGCTTATCATTAGCACGGTGCCTCCAGTTCCGGCACCACGCACCAGGTCTACAGTGCGCCATATCCGGCCAGAGCCATCCGTCTCCCCAGCGCCATCTGAGCCATCCGTCTCCCCAGCGCCATCTGAGCCATCCGTCTCCCCAGCGCCATCTGAGCCATCCGTCTCCCCAGCGCCATCTGAGCCATCCGTCTCCCCAGCGCCATCTGAGCCATCCGTCTCCCCAGCGCCGTCTGAGCCATCCGTCTGCCAGGAGCCTGCAAAGCCGCCCGTCTGCCATGAGCCTGCAAAGCCGCCCGTCTGCCATGAGCCTGCAAAGCCGCCCGTCTGCCATGAGCCTACAGAGCCGCCCGTCTGCCATGAGCCTACAGAGCCGTCAGCCAGACAGGAGCCGCTAGAGCCGTCAGCCAGACAGGAGCCGCTAGAGCCGTCAGCCAGACAGGATCTGCCAGAGCCGCCAACCAGACAGGATCTGCCAGAGCCGCCAACCAGACAGGATCTGCCAGAGCCGCCAACCAGACAGGATCTGCCAGAGCCGCCAACCAGACAGGATCTGCCAGAGCCGCCAACCAGACAGGATCTGCCAGAGCCGCCAGCGAGCCATGAGCAGCCAGAGCCGTCAGAGCGCCATGAGCAGCCAGAGCCGTCAGAGCGCCATGAGCAGCCAGAGCCGTCAGAGCGCCATGAGCAGCCAGAGCCGTCAGAGCGCCATGAGCAGCCAGAGCCGTCAGAGCGCCATGAGCGTCGAGAGCCGTCAGCCTGCCATGAGCGTCGAGAGCCGTCAGCCTGCCATGAGCGTCGAGAGCCGTCAGCCTGCCATGAGCGTCGAGAGCCGTCAGCCTGCCATGAGCGTCGAGAGCCGTCAGCCAGCCATGAGCATCGAGAGTCGTCAGTCAGCCATGAGCTGCCCTTCAGCCTGAAAAGGCTAGATACCCAGAACTGCCCATCAGTCCAGAGCTGTCTCTCTGTCCGGAGCTGCCTTTCAGTCCGGAGTTGCCCCTCTATCCTAATCTCCCTCTCTATCTTCATCTATCTCTATATTCTTATCTATCCCTCTATCTTGATTTATCTCTCTGTCCCGGTGTTATCCTTATTAAATATATTATTAAGAGAATTGTGGGGGGGAAAAAAGAGGGTGGACATTCTTGAAGGGAGGGGGCTAGGATGGATTATGGTGGGGTGGGAACCGCGCCCGGAGCCTGAGCCACCACCGTGGTTAGATGCCCACCCAGACCCTCCCCTAGACTTTGTGCTGGTGCGTCCGGAGTTCGCACCTTGTGGGGGGGGTACTGTCACGTTCCTGACCTATTTATGTTAGTTTTTGTGTGTTAGTTGGTCAGGACGTGAGGTTGGGTGGGCATTCTATGTTATCTGTTTCTATGTTGGTTTCGGTTTGCCTGGTATGGCTCTTGATTAGAGGCAGGTGGTTTGCGTTTGCCTCTAATTAAGAGTCATATTTAGGTAGGGCATTCTCACTGTTTGTTTGTGGGTGATTGTCTCCTATGTCTATGTAGAACGTTTGTAGCCTGTATGTATGTGCACAACGTTTGTAGCTTCACGGTCGTTTTGTTATTTTGTTAAAGTGTTTCGTGTTTATTGTTTGTCATCTTTTAAAATAAAAGAAGATGGCTTATTTTCCAACTGCTGCATTTTGGTCCGTCAATCCTCCACACGATCGTGACAAGTTACAGCTGGAGAAAGGGGTAAGAAAGGGGGTGAGGTTATGTAGTTACAGCTGGAGAAAGGGGTAGGACAGGGGGTTGGGTTGTATAGTTACAGCTGGAGAAAGGGGTAGGACAGGGGGTTGGGTTGTATAGTTACAGCTGGAGAAAGGGGTAGGACAGGGGGTTGAGTTGTATAGTTACAGCTGGAGAAAGGGGTAGGACAGGGGGTTGGGTTATATAGTTACAGCTGGAGAAAGGGGTAGGACAGGGTTGGGTTGTATAGTTACAGCTGGAGAAAGGGTAGGACAGGGGGTTGGGTTGTATAGTTACAGCTGGAGAAAGGGGTAGGACAGGGGGTTGGGTTGTTTGGTTACAGCTGGAGAAAGGGGTAGGACAGGGGGTTGGGTTGTTTGGTTACAGCTGGAGAAAGGGGTAGGACAGGGGGTTGGGTTGTATAGTTAAAGCTGGAGAAAGGGGTAGGACAGGGGGTTGGGTTGTTTGGTTACAGCTGGAGAAAGGGGTAGGACAGGGGGTTGGGTTATATAGTTACAGCTGGAGAAAGGGGTAGGACAGGGGATTGGGTTGGATAGCTACAGCAGGAGAAAGGGGTAGGACAGGGTTTGGATTGTATAGTTACAGCTGGAGAAAGGGGTAGGACAGGGGGTTGGGTTGTATAGTTACAGCTGGAGAAAGGGGCAGGACAGGGGGTTGGGTTGTATAGTTACAGCTGGAGAAAGGGGTAGGACAGGGGGTTGAGTTGTATAGTTACAGCTGGAGAAAGGGGTAGGACAGGGGGTTGGGTTATATAGTTACAGCTGGAGAAAGGGGTAGGACAGGGGGTTGGGTTATATAGTTACAGCTGGAGAAAGGGGTAGGACAGGGGGTTGGGTTGTATAGTTACAGCTGGAGAAAGGGGTAGGACAGGGGGTTGGGTTGTATAGTTACAGCTGGAGAAAGGGGTAGGACAGGGGGTTGGGTTATATAGTTAAAGCTGGAGAAAGGGGTAGGACAGGGGGTTGGGTTATGTAGTTACAGCTGGAGAAAGGGGTAGGACAGGGGGTTGGGTTGTGTAGTTACAGCTGGAGAAAGGGGTAGGACAGGGGGTTGGGTTATATAGTTACAGCTGGAGAAAGGGGTAGGACAGGGGGTTGGGTTGTTTGGTTACAGCTGGAGAAAGGGGTAGGACAGGGGGTTGGGTTGTATAGTTAAAGCTGGAGAAAGGGGTAGGACAGGGGGTTGGGTTGTTTGGTTACAGCTGGAGAAAGGGGTAGGACAGGGGGTTGGGTTATATAGTTACAGCTGGAGAAAGGGGTAGGACAGGGGATTGGGTTGGATAGCTACAGCAGGAGAAAGGGGTAGGACAGGGTTTGGATTGTATAGTTACAGCTGGAGAAAGGGGTAGGACAGGGGGTTGGGTTATGTAGTTACAGCTGGAGAAAGGGGTAGGACAGGGGGTTGGGTTGTGTAGTTACAGCTGGAGAAAGGGGTAGGACAGGGGGTTGGGTTATATAGTTACAGCTGGAGAAAGGGGTAGGACAGGGGGTTGAGTTGTATAGTTACAGCTGGAGAAAGGGGTAGGACAGGGGGTTGGGTTATATAGTTACAGCGGGAGAAAGGGGTAGGACAGGGGGTTGGGTTATATAGTTACAGCTGAAGAAAGGGGTAGGACAGGGGGTTGGGTTATATAGTTACAGCTGGAGAAAGGGGTAGGACAGGGGATTGGGTTGGATAGCTACAGCAGGAGAAAGGGGTAGGACAGGGTTTGGATTGTATAGTTACAGCTGGAGAAAGGGGTAGGACAGGGGGTTGGGTTGTATAGTTACAGCTGGAGAAAGGGGCAGGACAGGGGGTTGAGTTGTATAGTTACAGATGGAGAAAGGGGTAGGACAGGGGGTTGGTTGTTTGGTTACAGCTGGAGAAAGGGGTAGGACAGGGGGTTGAGTTGTATAGTTACAGCTGGAGAAAGGGGTAGGACAGGGGGTTGGGTTGTATAGTTACAGCTGGAGAAAGGGGTAGGACAGAGGGTTGGGTTGTATAGTTACAGCTGGAGAAAGGGGTAGGACAGGGGGTTGGGTTGTATAGTTACAGCTGGAGAAAGGGGTAGGACAGAGGGTTGGGTTGTATAGTTACAGCTGGAGAAAGGGGTAGGACAGGGGGTTGGGTTGTATAGTTACAGCTGGAGAAAGGGGTAGGACAGAGGGTTGGGTTGTATAGTTACAGCTGGAGAAAGGGGTAGGACAGGGGGTTGGGTTATATAGTTACAGCTGGAGAAAGGGGTAGGACAGGGGGTTGGGTTATATAGTTACAGCTGGAGAAAGGGGTAGGACAGGGGGTTGGGTTATGTAGTTACAGCTGGAGAAAGGGGTAGGACAGGTGGTTGGGATATATAGTTACAGCTGGAGAAAGGGGTAGGACAGGGGGTTGGGTTGTATAGTTACAGCTGGAGAAAGGGGTAGGACAGGGGGTTGGGTTGTATAGTTACAGCTGGAGAAAGGGGTAGGACAGGGGGTTGAGTTGTATAGTTACAGCTGGAGAAAGGGGTAGGACAGGGGGTTGGGTTATGTATTTACAGCTGGAGAAAGGGGTAGGACAGGGGGTTGGGTTGTATAGTTACAGCTGGAGAAAGGGGTAGGACAGGGGGTTGGGTTGTTTGGTTACAGCTGGAGAAAGGGGTAGGACAGGGGGTTGAGTTGTATAGTTACAGCTGGAGAAAGGGGTAGCACAGGGGGTTGGGTTATGTAGTTACAGCTGGAGAAAGGGGTAGGACAGGGGGTTGGGTTGTATAGTTACAGCTGGAGAAAGGGGTAGGACAGGGGGTTGGGTTGTATAGTTACAGCTGGAGAAAGGGGTAGGACAGGGGGTTGGATTGTATAGCTACAGCTGGAGAAAGGGGTAGGACAGGGGGTTGGGTTATATAGTTACAGCTGGAGAAAGGGGTAGGACAGGGGGTTGGGTTGTATAGTTACAGCTGGAGAAAGGGGTAGGACAGGGGGTTGGGTTGTATAGTTACAGCTGGAGAAAGGGTTAGGACAGGGGGTTGGGTTGTTTGGTTACAGCTGGAGAAAGGGGTAGGACAGGGGGTTGGGTTGTTTGGTTACAGCTGGAGAAAGGGGTAGGACAGGGGGTTGGGTTGTATAGTTAAAGCTGGAGAAAGGGGTAGAACAGGGGGTTGGGTTGTTTGGTTACAGCTGGAGAAAGGGGTAGGACAGGAGGTTGTGTTATATAGTTACAGCTGGAGAAAGGGGTAGGACAGGGGGTTGGGCTGGATAGTTACAGCAGGAGAAAGGGGTAGGACAGGGGGTTGGATTGTATAGTTACAGCTGGAGAAAGGTTAAGGACAGGGGGTTGGGTTGTATATAGTTACAGCTGGAGAAAGGGGCAGGACAGGGGGTTGGGTTGTATAGTTACAGCTGGAGAAAGGGGTAGGACAGGGGGTTGAGTTGTATAGTTACAGCTGGAGAAAGGGGTAGGACAGGGGGTTGGGTTATATAGTTACAGCTGGAGAAGGGTAGGACAGGGGGTTGGGTTGTATAGTTACAGCTGGAGAAAGTGGTAGGACAGGGGGTTGGGTTGTATAGTTACAGCTGGAGAAAGGGGTAGGACAGGGGGTTGGGTTATATAGTTAAAGCTGGAGAAAGGGGTAGGACAGGGGGTTGGGTTATGTAGTTACAGCTGGAGAAAGGGGTAGGACAGGGGGTTGGGTTGTGTAGTTACAGCTGGAGAAAGGGGTAGGACAGGGGGTTGGGTTATATAGTTACAGCTGGAGAAAGGGGTAGGACAGGGGGTTGGGTTATATAGTTACAGCTGGAGAAAGGGGTAGGACAGGGGGTTGAGTTGTATAGTTACAGCTGGAGAAAGGGGTAGGACAGGGGGTTTGGTTGTTTGGTTACAGCTGGAGAAAGGGGTAGGACAGGGGGTTGAGTTGTATAGTTACAGCTGGAGAAAGGGGTAGGACAGGGGGTTGGGTTGTATAGTTACAGCTGGAGAAAGGGGTAGGACAGAGGGTTGGGTTGTATAGTTACAGCTGGAGAAAGGGGTAGGACAGGGGGTTGGGTTATATAGTTACAGCTGGAGAAAGGGGTAGGACAGGGGGTTGGGTTATATAGTTACAGCTGGAGAAAGGGGTAGGACAGGGGGTTGGGTTATGTAGTTACAGCTGGAGAAAGGGGTAGGACAGGGGGTTGGGATGTTTGGTTACAGCTGGAGAAAGGGGTAGGACAGGGGGTTGGGTTGTATAGTTAAAGCTGGAGAAAGGGGTAGGACAGGGGGTTGGGTTGTTTGGTTACAGCTGGAGAAAGGGGTAGGACAGTGGGTTGGGTTGTATAGTTACAGCAGGAGAAAGGGGTAGGACAGGGGGTTGGGTTGTTTGGTTACAGCTGGAGAAAGGGGTAGGACAGGGGGTTGAGTTGTATAGTTACAGCTGGAGAAAGGGGTAGGACAGGGTGTTGGGTTATGTAGTTACAGCTGGAGAAAGGGGTAGGACAGGGGGTTCGGTTGTAAAGTTACAGCTGGAGAAAGGGGTAGGACAGGGGGTTGGGTTGTATAGTTACAGCGGGAGAAAGGGGTAGATCAGGGGGTTGGGTTGTAGAGTTACAGCTGGAGAAAGGGGTAGGACAGGGGGTTGGGTTGTAAAGTTACAGCTGGAGAAAGGGGTAGGACAGGGGGTTGGGTTGTAAAGTTACAGCTGGAGAAAGGGGTAGGACAGGGGGTTGGGTTGTATAGTTACAGCGGGAGAAAGGGGTAGATCAGGGGGTTGGGTTGTATAGTTACAGCTGGAGAAAGGGGTAGGACAGGGGGTTGGGTTGTATAGTTACAGCTGGAGAAAGGGATAGGACAGGGGGTTGGGTTGTATAGTTACAGCTGGAGAAAGGGGTAGGACAGGGGGTTGGGTTGTATAGTTACAGCTGGAGAAAGGGATAGGACAGGGGGTTGGGTTGTATAGTTACAGCTGGAGAAAGGGGTAGGACAGGGTGTTGAGTTGTATAGTTACGGCTGGAGAAAGGGGTAGGACAGGGGGTTGGGTTGTATAGTTACAGCTGGAGAAAGGGGTAGGACAGGGGGTTGGGTTGTATAGTTACAGCTGGAGAAAGGGGTAGGACAGGGGGTTGGGTTGTATAGTTACAGCTGGAGAAAGGGGTAGGACAGGGGGTTGGGTTGTTTGGTTACAGCTGGAGAAAGGGGTAGGACAGGGGGTTGGGTTGTATAGGTACAGCTGGAGAAAGGGGTAGGACAGGGGGTTGAGTTATGTGTACTGAGTAAGCTCTACGCAGTGTACTGAGTAAGCCCTACGCAGCGCACTGAGTAAGCCCTATGCAGCATATTGAGTAAGCCCTACGCAGCGCACTGAGTAAGCCCTAAGCAGTGTATTGAGTAAGGCCTAAGCAGTGTATTGAGTAAGGCCTACGCAGTGTATTGAGTAAGCCCTACGCAGTGTATTGAGTAAGCCCTACGCAGTGTATTGAGTAAGCCCTAAGCAGTGTATTGAGTAAGGCCTACGCAGTGTATTGAGTAAGCCCTACGCAGTGTATTGAGTAAGCCCTACGCAGTGTATTGAGTAAGCCCTATGCAGTGTATTGAGTAAGCCCTACGCAGTGTATTGAGTGAGCCCTACGCAGTGTATCAAGTAAGCCCTACGCAGTGTATTGAGTAAGCCCTATGCAGCACACTGAGTAAGCTCTACGCAGTGCATTGAGTAAGCCCTACGCAGCGTATTGAGTAAGCCCTATGCAGTGTATTGAGTAAGCCCTATGCAGTGTATTGAGTAAGCCCTATGCAGTGTACTGAGTAAGCCCTATGCAGCACACTGAGTAAGCCCTATTCAGCACACTGAGTAAGCCCTACGCAGTGTACTGAGTAAGCCCTATGCAGTGTATTGAGTAAGCCCAATGCAGTGTATTGAGTAAGCCCTATGCAGTGTACTGAGTAAGCCCTATGCAGTGTATTGAGTAAGCCCTATGCAGTGTATTGAGTAAGCCCTACGCAGTATACTGAGTAAGCCATACACAGTGTATTGAGTAAGCCCTACGCAGTGTACTGAGTAAGCCCTAAGCAGCGTATTGAGTAAGCCATATGCAGCACACTGAGTAAGCCCTATTCAGCACACTGAGTAAGCCCTACGCAGTGTACTGAGTAAGCCCTATGCAGTGTATTGAGTAAGCCCTATGCAGTGTATTGAGTAAGCCCTATGCAGTGTATTGCGTAAGCCCTATGCAGTGTATTGAGTAAGCCCTACGCAGTGTACTGAGTAAGCCCTATGCAGTGTACTGAGTAAGCCCTATGCAGTGTATTGAGTAAGCCCTATGCAGTGTATTGAGTAAGCCCTACGCAGTGTATTGAGTAAGCTCTACGCAGTGTACTGAGTAAGCCCTACGCAGTGTACTGAGTAAGCCCTACGCAGTGTATTGAGTAAGCCCTACGCAGTGTACGGAGTAAGCCCTACGCAGTATACTGAGTAAGCCCTAGGCAGCGTACTGAGTAAGCCCTACGCAGCACACTGAGTAAGCCCTACGCAGCACACTGAGTAAGCCCTGTGCAGCACACTGAGTAAGCCCTACGCAGCACACTGAGTAAGCCCTACGCAGCGCACTGAGTAAGCCCTATGTAACAGTATAACTTTAAACCGTCCCCTCGCCCCGACACGGGCGCGAACCAGGGACCCTCTGCACACATCAACAGTCACCCATGAAGCGTCGTTACCCATCGCTCCACAAAAGCCACGGCCCTTGCAAAGCAAGGGGCAACCCTACTTAAAGTCTCAGAGCAAGTGACGTAACTGATTGAAATGCTACTAGCGCGTACCCGCTAACTAGCTAGCCATTTCACATCCGTTACACTCACCCCCCTTTCAACCTCCTCCTTTTCCGCAGCAACCAGTGATCCGGGTCAACAGCATCAATTTAACAGTATAACTTTACACCGTCCCTCGCCCCGACACGGGCGCGAACCAGGGACCCTCTGCACACATCAACAACGGTTGCCCACGAAGCACGGTCGTTACCCATCGCTCCACAAAGGCCACGGCCCTTGCAAAGCAAGGGGCAACCCTACTTAAAGTCTCAGAGCAAGTGACGTAACTGATTGAAATGCTACTAGCGCGTACCCGCTAACTAGCTAGCCATTTCACATCCGTTACACCTACACAGTGTATTGAGTAAGCCCTACGCAGTGTACTGAGTAAGCCCTACGCAGTGTATTGAGTAAGCCCTACGCAGTGTACTGAGTAAGCCCTACCCAGGGTACTGAGTAAGCCCTACGCAGTGTCCTGAGTAAGCCCTACGCAGTGTACTGAGTAAGCCCTACGCAGTGTACTGAGTAAGCCCTATGCAGTGTATTGAGTAAGCCCTACGCAGTGTATTGAGTAAGCCCTACGCAGTGTATTGAGTAAGCCCAACGCAGTGTACTGAGTAAGCCCTACGCAGTGTATTGAGTAAGCCCTATGCAGTGTATTGAGTAAGCCCTATGCAGTGTATTGAGTAAGCCCTACGCAGTGTATTGAGTAAGCCCTACGCAGTGTATTGAGTAAGCCCAACGCAGGGTACTGAGTAAGCCCTACGCAGTGTACTGAGTAAGCCCTATGCAGTGTACTGAGTAAGCCCTACGCAGTGTAATGAGTAAGCCCTATGCAGTGTATTGAGTAAACCCTATGCAGTGTATTGAGTAAGCTCTACGAAGTGTACTGAGTAAGCCCTACATAGTGTACTGAGTAAGCCCTACGCAGTGTACTGAGTAAGCCCTACACAGTGTACTGAGTAAGCCCTACGCAGTGTACTGAGTAAGCCCGACACAGTGTACTGAGTAAGCCCTACGCAGTGTACTGAGTAAGCCCTACGCAGTGTACTGAGTAAGCCCTACGCAGCATATTGAGTAAGCCCTATGCAGTGTATTGAGTAACCCCTACGCAGTGTATTGTGTAAGCCCTATGCAGTGTACTGAGTAAGCCCTATGCAGTGCATTAAGTAAGCCCTATGCAGCACACTGAGTAAGCCCTACGCAGTGTATTGAGTAAGCCCTACGCAGTGTATTGTGTAAGCCCTAAGCAGTGTATTGAGTGAGCCCTACGCAGTGTATTGAGTAAGCTCTACGCAGTGTATTGAGTAAGCCCTACGCAGCGCACTGAGTAAGCCCTACGCAGTGTACTGAGTAAGCCCTACGCAGTGTACTGAGTAAGCCCTACGCAGTGTACTGAGTAAGCCCTACGCAGTGTACTGAGTAAGCCCTACGCAGTGTACTGAGTAAGCCCTACGCAGTGTACTGAGAAAGCCCTACGCAGTGTGTTGAGTAAGCCCTACGCAGTGTACTGAGTAAGCCCTACGCAGTGTACTGAGTAAGCCCTACGCAGTGTACTGAGTAAGCCCTATGCAGTGTATTGAGTAAGCCCTACGCAGTGTACTGAGTAAGCCCTACGCAGTGTATTGAGCAAGCCCTACACAGTGTACTGAGTAAGCCCTACGCAGTGTACTGAGTAAGCCCTACGCAGTGTATTGAGCAAGCCCTACACAGTGTACTGAGTAAGCCCTACGCAGTGTACTGAGTAAGCCCTACGCAGTGTATTGAGCAAGCCCTACACAGTGTACTGAGTAAGCCCTACGCAGTGTACTGAGTAAGCCCTACGCAGTGTACTCAGTAAGCCCTACGCAGTGTATTGAGCAAGCCCTACACAGTGTACTGAGTAAGCCCTACGCAGTGTACTCAGTAAGCCCTACGCAGTGTACTGAGTAAGCCCTACGCAGTGTACTGAGTAAGCCCTACATCACATTCCCTGTCAACTAGTTGTGAACTATTACTCTCTCACCAGCAGGGTAACAAGGTTAACATGGTCTAGAATAATACATTACATTACATTTCAGTCATTTAGCAGACGCTCTTATCCAGAGCGACTTACAGTAGAGTGCATACATTTTATTACATTTTACATACTGAGACAAGGATATCCCTACCGGCCATACCCTCCCTAACCCGGACGACGCTATGCCAATTGTGCGTCGCCCCACGGACCTCCCGGTTGCGGCCGGCTGCGACAGAGCCTGGGCGTGAACCCAGAGACTCTGGTGGCGCAGCTAGCACTGCGATGCAGTGCCCTAGACCACTGCGCCACCCGGGAGATACGGTCTGTTACTCTATTGTTTCACTTAATCATGACTAATGATCTTAACAAGACATAAAGGAGAGAAAGGGTTTTATTCATTCATACAAAAGGTACAGAGCTGACAATGGACTTCCATTGCAATAGACTAAACAGACAAATATACAGTGTATGTATAATGTGTCAATATAAACCTAGTTATAAATTATATTAATCCTCTATGTTAGATTATTCCACAGCCTGTACAGAGGTCATGTTGCAGCTACTACCATAGATCAGAAGTTAACTACCATAGATCAGGAGTTAATCATGTTTAAAACAGCCATCCTATTGACTCATCAGTGAAGGTTAGCCCTGTTTCAGCCATTTGCTGCATGGAGCAGAACGATGGGGGGGGGGGGGCTGTGTGGATCCACGGCACTCCCCTACCATTTTATCCACTCTAGTAGCCCTTTCTTGCAGTCAAATTACCTAGAGGCCTCATGGGTGGAATGTTATTAATAATTTCATTTTTTTTTTACCTGCCGAAAATTCGGTGTTTCTATGTCAAACAGTTTGTAATATTTCTTTCTACTTTGATGTATATAAAGTGTAATATTTTGGGATGCAAACTCAAAGACAGGGGGTTGGGTTATATAGTTACAGCTGGAGAAAGGGGTAGGACAGGGGGTAGGGTTGTATAGTTACAGCTGGAGAACGGGGTAGGACAGGGGGTTGGGTTGTATAGTTACAGCTGGAGAAAGGGGTAGGACAGGGGGTTGGGTTATATAGTTACAGCTGGAGAAAGGGGTAGGACAGGGGGTTGGGTTATATAGTTACAGCTGGAGAAAGGGGCAGGACAGGGGGTTGGGTTATGTAGTTACAGCTGGAGAAAGGGGTAGGACAGGGGGTTGGGTTGTATAGTTACAGCTGGAGAAAGGGGTAGGTCAGGGGGTTGGGTTGTATAGTTACAGCTGGAGAAATGGGTAGGTCAGGGGGTTGGGTTGTATAGTTACAGCTGGAGAAAGGGGTAGGAGAGGGGGTTGGGTTGTATAGTTACAGCTGGAGAAAGGGGTAGGACAGGGGGTTGGGTTGTATAGTTACAGCTGGAGAAAGGGGTAGGACAGGGGGTTGGGTTATATAGTTACAGATGGAGAAAGGGGTAGGACAGGGGGTTGGGTTGTATAGTTACAGCTGGAGAAAGGGGTAGGACAGGGGGTTGTGTTATATAGTTACAGCTGGAGAAAGGGGTAGGACAGGGGGTTGGGTTATTCAGTTACAGCTGGAGAAAGGGGTAGGACAGGGGGTTGGGTTGTATAGTTACAGCTGGAGAAAGGGGTAGGACAGGGGGTTGGGTTGTATAGTTACAGCTGGAGAAAGGGGTAGGACAGGGGGTTGGGTTATATAGTTACAGCTGGAGAAAGGGGTAGGACAGGGGGTTGAGTTATTCAGTTACAGCTGGAGAAAGGGGTAGGACAGGGGGTTGGGTTGTATATTTACATATGGAGAAAGGGGTAGGACAGGGGGTTGAGTTGTATAGTTACAGCTGGAGAAAGGGGTAGGACAGGGTGTTGGGTTATATAGTTACAGCTGGAGAAAGGGGCAGGACAGGGGGTTGGGTTATGTAGTTACAGCTGGAGAAAGGGGTAGGACATGGGGTTGAGTTATTCAGTTACAGCTGGAGAAAGGGGTAGGACAGGGGGTTGGGTTTTATATTTACATATGGAGAAAGGGGTAGGACAGGGGGTTGAGTTGTATAGTTACAGCTGGAGAAAGGGGTAGGACAGGGTGTTGGGTTATATAGTTACAGCTGGAGAAAGGGGCAGGACAGGGGGTTGGGTTATGTAGTTACAGCTGGAGAAAGGGGTAGGACAGGGGGTTGAGTTATTCAGTTACAGCTGGAGAAAGGGGTAGGAGAGGGGGTTGGGTTGTATAGTTACAGCTGAAGAAAGGTGTAGGACAGGGGGTTGGGTTGTATAGTTACAGCTGGAGAAAGGGGTAGGACAAGGGGGTTCGGTTGTATAGTTACAGCTGGAGAAAGGGGTAGGACAGGGGGTTGGGTTGTATAGTTACAGCTGGAGAAAGGGGTAGGACAGGGGGTTGGGTTGTATAGTTACAGCTGGAGAAGGGGTAGGACAGGGGGTTGGGTTATATAGTTACAGCTGGAGAAAGGGGTAGGACAGGGGGTTGGGTTATGTAGTTACAGCTGCCGAAAGTGGCAGGACAGGGGGTTGGGTTATATAGTTACAGCTGGAGAAAGGGGTAGGACAGGGGGTTGGGTTGTATAGTTACAGCTGGAAAAAGGGGTAGGACAGGGGGTTGGGTTATATAGTTACAGCTGGAGAAAGGGGTAGGACAGGGGGTTGAGTTGTATAGTTACAGCTGGAGAAAGGGGTAGGACAGGGGGTTGGGTTGTATAGTTACAGCTGGAGAAAGGGGTAGGACAGGGGGTTGGGTTATATAGTTACAGCTGGAGAAAGGGGTAGGACAGGGGGTTGGGTTATATAGTTACAGCTGGAGAAAGGGGTAGGACAGGGGGTTGGGTTATGTAGTTACAGCTGGAGAAAGGGGTAGGACAGGGGGTTGGGTTATATAGTTACAGCTGGAGAAAGGGGTAGGACAAGGGGTTCGGTTATGTAGTTACAGCTGGAGAAAGGGGTAGGACAGGGGGTTGGGTTGTATAGTTACAGCTGGAGAAAGGGGTAGGTCAGGGGGTTGGGTTGTATAGTTACAGCTGGAGAAATGGGTAGGTCAGGGGGTTGGGTTGTATAGTTACAGCTGGAGAAAGGGGTAGGACAGGGGGTTGGGTTATATAGTTACAGATGGAGAAAGGGGTAGGACAGGGGGTTGGGTTGTATAGTTACAGCTGGAGAAAGGGGTAGGACAGGGGGTTGAGTTATTCAGTTACAGCTGGAGAAAGGGGTAGGACAGGGGGTTGGGTTGTATAGTTACAGCTGGAGAAAGGGGTAGGACAGGGGGTTGGGTTGTATATTTACAGCTGGAGAAAGGGGTAGGATAGGGGGTTGGGTTATATAGTTACAGCTGGAGAAAGGGGTAGGACAGGGGGTTGAGTTATTCAGTTACAGCTGGATAAAGGGGTAGGACAGGGGGTTGGGTTGTATATTTACAGATGGAGAAAGGGGTAGGACAGGGGGTTGAGTTGTATAGTTACAGCTGGAGAAAGGGGTAGGACAGGGTGTTGGGTTATATAGTTACAGCTGGAGAAAGGGGCAGGACAGGGGGTTGGGTTATGTAGTTACAGCTGGAGAAAGGGGTGGGACAGGGGGTTGAGTTATTCAGTTACAGCTGGAGAAAGGGGTAGGACAGGGGGTTGGGTTGTATAGTTACAGCTGAAGAAAGGTGTAGGACAGGGGGTTGGGTTGTATAGTTACAGCTGGAGAAAGGGGTAGGACAGGGGGTTGGGTTGTATAGGTACAGCTGGAGAAAGGGGTAGGACAGGGGGTTGGGTTCTGTAGTTACAGCTGGAGAAAGGGGTAGGACCTAAGTGCTCTAAGTGCTGCTTCTGTGGACAGTGTAGCTTTATTGGTTAAATGTGTTTGTGGTGGATGGCCGTAAAAAAGGAATGGCTGCAGTGTAGTTACTGTCACGGAGGGTTTAAGCAGGCAGGAATTGATGCATCAGTATGAACGTGTGTATGTTACTCGGGGGTGGAGTTAAGGCGGACAGTGCTATGAGGCAGTGTGGAGGTGGAGGGGTCTGACATGGCCATAGTCTTCACTCCCATCTTCTTCAGAGAGCGCTCATCTGTGACGGACATAGAGCGTGAGTATGCCGGACGAGGGGCTGCTGCAGATGAGAAAGAGAGAGGCAGGGGGAATGAAGGGAACGAAGGGGGAAGAGGGGGAAGGAGTTGAGGGGCTCAATTATTCAAATACACATCCCTTCACAGTTCATACACCCCTAATAAAAATTCGAATACACTTTTTGTTTTCAAAAAGATATGAATGGCATGAAATGTTCTTGTGTAAAATCTGCTAGGCGCCTGCAGTAGCATGTTCTGGCCTGTAGGTGGTCAGGACAGCGCAGCGAGTTGCTGCAGAGAGAGTGTGCAAATCCATTTCAGCCTCCTGTCTCGCAATACCAGGGCCATGCTGCTGCCCTTGATATCATTCAGCAGCAACAGCCGGCCAAACTTCTCATGACTCACCAGCAGGGGGCAGAGTGACCCCACACAACCCCCCCCCACTAGGGCTGACATTTGCAGTAAGTGCTGCAATAGCTACCCAAAGTCCTTGTTCCAGCCAAACGATATGCCCCGCCCACGGACATTAGTTTCTTCTCTGCAATGAGTCTGGATCTGAGTACCTACCCGACGATTTCTAGAAAGCAAACATATTCTAACAGTTCTGATTGGTCCCAGAAACCGATGGGTTGGGCCAGAACACAGGTGGGTAAATCAGCGTTTAGAAAAATCGTTATTGGCTTTGATAATCTGATTGGTTAGAGACTATCCAATCACTGATTACTTGTAATGAGGGCTGTTTTGTAAGACATCCCTCATTTAGACATCACCACAAACTAATTTAAATGATTGCAGTCTCAGACTGAAGTATGTAGCTAACATAGAGCAATTCACTTTGAGTTTCCAGTCAATGTCTCTCCCTGTTGGGCTCACTCTCCTCTGCTCTCACTGTGCTTATTTTCCTATTTTGCTTCTTCGCTCTCTCTTACCTCATATTCTCACTCTCAATGATCTTTCTGTCTTTCTCTCCACACTATTCCCTTCTTCCCTCCCCCTCTCTCACTTTTCACCCATCCTTGCACTTTCTCCCTCCCCTTCTCACCCACTTTCTCAATGTTCCCCTATGCTCTCTCCTCTTCCCTTACTCTTCTCCCCCTCTTCCATCCACCCATTCTTCCTTCTATCAATCTCTCCTTTTTCTCCACTTTACCTTCTCTCTCTTCCCCAATTTTTCTCCTCCCTCTCCTCTATTAAAATATGGCATAGAATAGTACAGTAGTAGACTAGTAGTTACTACAGCTCGACGATACGAACAAAAATACATATAGCGATAAATTGCCTGTATAGATACAATAATGATAAATAGAGCGATAAGTTTCTAACATTAATGTGAACTGCACAGTTTTTATTATTATAAAAACTAGTTGTGGTTGAAGCAATCAATTATCCAATTAACAATCACCCATATTTGCAAACGCATTTAATTTCAAACTTCACATTTCTCGAGAGTACTTATCGTAATGAATGACATCAGCAAAATGCCTTGGATAAGTGATCGGTGTCGATCATTTTCCGTTTATGGTCCCAGCTCTAATAGTTACCTGTGTTGTTGTTCTGGGTTGATTTGAGTTTGCTGTTGGTCTGTTCCTGTATCTGACGCTCATACTCTCTCACATCCTCCAAACTCATCCCTGTAGGAAAAAGCACAGACGGATGAGATTATAATACATTATTATATCTATGTAACATGTGTATCATAATGCATTATAACCATGTAACGTGTGTATCATAATGCATTATAACCATGTAACATGTACATCATAATGCATTATAAGCATGTCCGAACAAAAACATACAGCAATAGTCAACAGCACATTGAAAATCATTAATTACGACGTAGTATAATGCATTATAACCATGTCCTATAATATAAAGCATTGTAACCATGTCCTATTATTATCATCATCGTCCTATATGTTAGAGCATTATAAACTTGTCCTATATGTTAGAGCATTAAAATCATGTCCTATTATAATAATGTCCTATATGCTATAATGCATTATAACCATTTCCTATTATAATCATGTCCTATATGTTATAAAGCATTATAACCATGCCCTATTATAAACATGTTCTATATGTTATGAAGCATTATAACAATGCCCTATTATAATCATGTCCTATACTTTATGATGCATTATAACCATGCCCTATTATAGTCACGTCCTATATGTTATAAAGCACTATAACCATGCCCTATTATACACATGTTCTATATGTTATGAAGCATTATAACCATGCTCTATTATAATCATGTCCTATACATTATGATGCATTATAACATGAAGCATTATAACCATACCCCATTATAATCATGTCCTATACTTTGATGCATTGTAAACATGTTCTATAATGTATTGCATTACAACCATGTTTTATAATATAATGCATTATAAACATGTTCTATAATATAATGCATTATAAACATGTTCTATAATATAATGCATTACAACCATGTTCTATAATATAATGCATTATAAACATGTTCTATAATGCATTATAACCATGTTCTATAATATAATGCATTATAAACATGTTCTATAATGTAATGCATTATAAACATGTTCTATAATATAATGTATTATAAACATGTTCTATAATATAATGCATTATAAACATGTTCTATAATATAATGTATTATAAACATGTTCTATAATATAATGCATTACAACCATGTTCTATAATATAATGCATTATAAACATGTTCTATAATATAATGCATTATAAACATGTTCTATAATGTATTGCATTACAACCATGTTCTATAATATAATGCATTATAAACATGTTCTATAATATAATGTATTATAAACATGTTCTATAATATAATGCATTACAACCATGTTCTATAATATAATGCATTATAAACATGTTCTATAATATAATGCATTATAAACATGTTCTATAATGCATTACAACCATGTTCTATAATATAATGCATTATAAACATGTTCTATAATATAATGCATTATAAACATGTTCTATAATGTATTGCATTACAACCATGTTCTATAATATAATGCATTATAAACATGTTCTATAATATAATGCATTACAACCATGTTCTATAATATAATGCATTATAAACATGTTCTATAATATAATGCATTATAACCATGTTCTATAATATAATGCATTATAAACATGTTCTATAATATAATGCATTATAAACATGTTCTATAATGCATTACAACCATGTTCTATAATATAATGCATTATAAACATGTTCTATAATGCATTACAACCATGTTCTATAATATAATGCATTATAAACATGTTCTATAATGCATTACAACCATGTTCTATAATATAATGCATTATAAACGTGTTCTATAATATAATGTATTATAAACATGTTCTATAATATAATGCATTACAACCATGTTCTATAATATAATGCATTATAAACATGTTCTATAATATAATGCATTATAAACATGTTCTATAATATAATGCATTATAACCATGTTCTATAATATAATGCATTATAAACATGTTCTATAATATAATGCATTATAAACATGTTCTATAATGCATTACAACCATGTTCTATAATATAATGCATTATAAACATGTTCTATAATGCATTACAACCATGTTCTATAATATAATGCATTATAAACATGTTCTATAATGCATTACAACCATGTTCTATAATATAATGCATTATAAACATGTTCTATAATATAATGCATTACAACCATGTTCTATAATATAATGCATTATAAACATGTTCTATAATATAATGCATTATAAACACGTTCTATAATATAATGCATTATAACCATGTTCTATAATATAATGCATTATAAACATGTTCTATAATATAATGCATTATAAACATGTTCTATAATGCATTACAACCATGTTCTATAATATAATGCATTATAAACATGTTCTATAATGCATTACAACCATGTTCTATAATATAATGCATTATAAACATGTTCTATAATGCATTACAACCATGTTCTATAATATAATGCATTATAAACATGTTCTATAATGCATTATAACCATGTCCTCTACTGACCATGCCATTCGTCTGTCCAGGCCACAGCCTGTCTGTGCCCCACCAGTAGGATGTCCTGGATGTTCTGTCAGATCATACACATCAGAGAAAATACATTTCTTACGTCAAAGAAACACATCCAAAGGCTTTCAGCAGGTGCTGCTGGAGATCAGTGTATATGTTGAGCAAAAAGAAAAGATTCCCCAAACACAATCTATGCTGTCAAATGTGTTTCCTTAAACAACATTTTGTCCCTTAGGTCTTTATCAAGTTCTCAACCTGATGCATGATGGTAAATGTAGTTTCCTCTCACCTTGTGTATGAAGTCCTCAGTCTTGCCCTGGAAGCCGTAGACTTCGAAACTGCACTGCACCCTCTTATAGGAGCACATGATGGGGGTGCTGTCCTTACGCCACCCTTCCACCAGGGGGCCTCGGCCCATCTTCTCAGACACCCAGCGACTCAGGTCCTACACAGACAAAGTACACATTACCTGCTAACAGCTAAAAGGATGGCCGGTGTGTAGGGGGGAGGGCAAGTGTGTGGGTGTGGGTGTGGGAGTGTGTGTGCGTGTGTGCAGGCCTGTGTGAGCAGGCTGTTGCTCAATGCCTCACATATAATCTATGAATGATTCAACATGATAGGCATCTGTGGCCCAAGATGCATAGATTGTACAAGTGTCTGTGTATTTATGTTCGCGTTTATCCCTCTGTCTCTGCGTGAGATAGTGAGTGTGTGTGTGTGTTTTCAGCTATCTGTCTTGCTGATTGACCTTTGTTTCTGAAGTTACTGGAACTGCGGAAGTCAGGAGGAGGAAATGTGTGTGTACACACTAGTACCTCTGTCTCCTTGTAGTGTTTGTCAGGGATGGGGTCAATGAGGATATCCAGGTGGCTCACGCTCTCTGCAGGGGTGGGCCTGTCTCCAAATACCTGCAGCCGAGCAGAGGGGGAGGTCACTCAGAAAGAAACTGACACACACACACTGGAGCCAGGGACTAGTAGATGAGGAAATAGACTGACACACACACACACTGGAGCCAGGGACTAGTAGATGAGGGAATAGTCTGACACACACACACTGGAGCCAGGGACTAGTAGATGAGGAAATAGACTGACACACACACACTGGAGCCAGGGACTAGTAGATGAGGAAATAGACTGACACACACACACTGGAGCCAGGGACTAGTAGATGAGGAAATAGACTGACACACACACACACTGGAGCCAGGGACTAGTAGATGAGGAAATAGACTGACACACACACACTGGAGCCAGGGACTTGTAGATGAGGAAATAGACTGACACACACACTGGGGCCAGGGACTAGTAGATGAGGAAATAGACTGACACACATACACTGGAGCCAGGGACTAGTAGATGAGGAAATAGACTGACACACACACACTGGAGCCAGGGACTAGTAGATGAGGAAATAGACTGACACACACACACACTGGAGCCAGGGACTAGTAGATGAGGAAATAGACTGACACACACACACTGGAGCCAGGGATTAGTAGATGAGGAAATAGACTGACACACACACACTGGAGCCAGGGACTTGTAGATGAGGAAATAGACGTAATAGTGAGGTCACACAACGTATCACCCATCATAATACTCCACCCTCAGGCTTTGAGCAAATCATTACACTACAGCAAAACACCACACACAGACAGACAGAGAGAGAGACAGAGAGAGGGAGAGAGAGAGAGCAAGGGAGATTAGGGGAGAGAGAAAGAGGTGGAGAGAAGGGGTAAGGGAGAGAGAGAGGGAGCACACTAAATCACAGAGAGAGAGAGACAAGCAGAGAGGGAGCAGGCGAGGATGGACAAGCGGGAGTGAAAGAGGAGAGAGAGAACGAGACACTTATCAAAGAAAGAGAGATAAAAGTCACAGTTCTTTCTGTTCTGTCCCCTTGTCTTGACAGAAAGCGAAAGAGAGAGTAATGTCTCTTTTGAAGATGTTCATTATTTAACAAAGAGCAGAGCAGGTAGACAAACCCACAGCCAGATAATCAGCTGTGTTTCAGATCCTATTATGCCGTGTCTCTTGTGTTTAAGAACCTGTCCTCTCGTATAAAGTATGTATTGTCCGTCTGTCTGTCTGTTGACACTTGTCATAGTTCCCATTTTTCCATGTCAAAAGCCTTGTTTTACCTCATCCTTTAAACCTGCTGACATTCCTCTGTTTTGGTTGTGCTTTTGTGCTCTTTAGATGTCCTCTATGTTGTTGTGTGTTGTAATAGAGGTGTTTGTATGGGTGTGGTATGTGTGGGAGCATGTATGCATTAATGTGTGTGTGTGTGTTTCTGCTAAAATGAACACATGTAACCTGTAGCTGGGAGAAGGTTGAAACAAGCTTCGCCACATTTCTGGATACACACACTAACAGCCAACAGCCAGATGAGTTCAGTCTTGTTCCCTGGTTTCTATCCCAAAATGACAGGGGCACGCTGTAGGGACAAACCAGCTCAGAATTGTGTTTGTGTGTCAGAATTCCGTGACAAGGCCAGAAAAGGTGGTGAAACAAGCCTGTAATACAAGCATGTACTCTTCTTTCTCCCTCTCACACAAACACAGTGGATGGCTAATAGATCTGCCGCTATTGCATTCTTGGCTTTGCTTGTTTTCCGTAAAATGGCCACATCAATTTGATGAGCATTCTCCTTACACTGCAGAGAAGATTGCAATTTCTCTCCCTCCCTCTCTCCCTCTCCCACCCTTCCTTCAGTCTCTCACCCCCCTCCCTCTCTCCCTCTCCCACCCTTCCTTCAGTCTCTCACCCCCCTCCCTCTCTCCCTCTCCCACCCTTCCTTCAGTCTCTCACCCCCCTCTCTCTCTCCCTCTCCCACCCTTCCTTCAGTCTCTCACCCCCCCTCTCTCTCTCCCTCTCCCACCCTTCCTTCAGTCTCTCACCCCCCTCCCTCTCTCCCTCTCCCACCCTTCCTTCAGTCTCTCACCCCCCTTCTCTCTCTCCCTCTCCCACCCTTCCTTCAGTCTCTCACCCCCCCTCCCTCTCTCCCTCTCCCACCCTTCCTTCAGTCTCTCACCCCCCTTCTCTCTCTCCCTCTCCCACCCTTCCTTCAGTCTCTCACCTACCCTTCTCTCTCTCCCTCTCCCACCCTTCCTTCAGTCTCTCACCCCCCCTCTCTCTCTCCCTCTCCCACCCTTCCTTCAGTCTCTCACCCCCCCTCTCTCTCTCCCTCTCCCACCCTTCCTTCAGTCTCTCACCCCCCCTCCCTCTCTCCCTCTCCCACCCTTCCTTCAGTCTCTCACCCCCCTTCTCTCTCTCCCTCTCCCACCCTTCCTTCAGTCTCTCACCCCCTTCTCTCTCTCCCTCTCCCACCCTTCCTTCAGTCTCTCACCCCCCCTCTCTCTCTCCCTCTCCCACCCTTCCTTCAGTCTCTCACCCCCCCTCTCTCTCTCCCTCTCCCACCCTTCCTTCAGTCTCTCACCCCCCCTCCCTCTCTCCCTCTCCCACCCTTCCTTCAGTCTCTCACCCCCCTACTCTCTCTCCCTCTCCCACCCTTCCTTCAGTCTCTCACCCCCCTTCTCTCTCTCCCTCTCCCACCCTTCCTTCAGTCTCTCACCCCCCCTTCTCTCTCTCCCTCTCCCACCCTTCCTTCAGTCTCTCACCCCCCTTCTCTCTCTCCCTCTCCCACCCTTCCTTCAGTCTCTCACCCCCCTTCTCTCTCTCCCTCTCCCACCCTTCCTTCAGTCTCTCACCTACCCTTCTCTCTCTCCCTCTCCCACCCTTCCTTCAGTCTCTCACCCCCCCTCTCTCTCTCCCTCTCCCACCCTTCCTTCAGTCTCTCACCCCCCCTCTCTCTCTCCCTCTCCCACCCTTCCTTCAGTCTTTCACCCCCCTTCTCTCTCTCCCTCTCCCACCCTTCCTTCAGTCTCTCACCCCCCCTTCTCTCTCCCTCTTCCACCCTTCCTTCAGTCTCTCACCCCCCCTTCTCTCTCCCTCTCCCACCCTTCCTTCAGTCTCTCACCTACCCTTCTCTCTCTCCCTCCTACCCTTCCTTCAGTCTCTCACCCCCCCTTCTCTCTCCCTCTCCCACCCTTCCTTCAGTCTCTCACCCCCCTTCTCTCTCTCTCTCCCTCCCACCCTTCCTTCAGTCTCTCACCCCCGCTTCTCTCTCTCCTTCAGTCATACTCACATTATTGTTGTCACCATTGTTGTTCTCAAACCTGGTCTCAATACGGACGCTGAACTTGGGAAGGAAGGAGACCTACAGTAGATGACGGATGGATGTGAATGGAGAGGAGGAGAAGGATGGAGAGACGGAGGGAGAGAGGGAAGGAGGGCAGAGAGAGGAGTAAACAGATGAGGTTATGTACACAGACGTTTAGAGAGGGATGAGCTCTACTGCATGCCTCATGCAAATGATGTGTGAATACTCACTGAGTACTCTGAAGCACACACCGCAGAAGTTCCATACGGATAGAGAGGAACATCATTAGTGACACACCACACACACACACAACGAAATATGTTTAAAGTAAATCGGGTCAAGATAAGCAGATTGTTTCCTTGTCTACACTTAGATTTAAACACAGTCACTTTCTATGTTGACCCTATAGGAAGAACAGGTTGGTAGCAGGTGAAACGGCTGTGTATGTGGTGGATTGAATAATGTTGTCAGACCTGTGATGGTGTAAGGGTAGAAGTTCCAGGCCTTCTCTGTCACATAGAAGACCCTGGGGACAAACACACTCACCCAGGATGGCAGTTTACTGTCAGAGAGAGAGACAGACAGAGGGGAGGAATGTACTGTTATCGTCGCTGAGGTAGATGTATGTGTGCGGTATGATCTAGGTCTAGGCCATAGGGATGGGTGTGGGATAGTAGATGTGTGTGTGTGTGGGCGCGCGTGCGTGCGTACTGGTATCATTTCTTGGTTGAGCAGTGCTAGGAGTGTGCGAGGTACAGTGTGTGAGGTACAGTGGGTGTGTGTGTGTGTGTGTATGTGAGGTACAGCTGCACCATCGAGAGCATCCTGAGCAGTTGCATCACCGCCTGGTATGGCAACTTCTCGGCATCTGACCATAAGGCGCTACAGAGGGTAGTGCATACAGCTCAGTACATCACTGGGGTCAAGCTTCCTGCCACCCAGGACCTATATAATAGGCGGTGTCAGAGGAAAGCCCAAAAAATTGTCCGAGACTCCAGTCACTCAAGTCATAGACTGTTTTCTCTGCTACCGCACGGCAAGCGGTACCGGAGCGCCAAGTCTGGGACCAAAAAGCTTCTTAACAGCTTCTACCCCCAAGCCATAAGACTGTTGAACAGCTAATCAAATGGCCACCGGACTATTTACATTGACCCCCCCCTCCATTTGTTTTGTACACTGCTGCTACTCGCTGTTTATCATCTATCATCCATCTTACTCCTCTCTCTGCCCGTCACTTCACCCCTACCTATGTACAAAATTACCTCTAACCTGTACCCCCGTACACTCACTCGGTACCGGTACCCCCTGTATATAGCCTCGTTATTGTTATTTTATTGTGTTACTTTTTATAATTTTTTACTTTAGTTTATTATTAAATATTTTCTTAACTTTTTGTTGAACTGCACTGTTGGTTAAGGGTTTGTAAGTAAGCATTTCACGGTAAGGTCCTGTTGTATTCGGCGCATGTAACAAAGTTTGATTTGAGGTACAGTGTTAATGTGGGTGTGTTACCTATTGAGGTAGATGCGTTTCTCAGTGAGTTGTCCCAGGCCGTGTTGGGGATGTGTGTCTGGTTGGTTCCTCACCACCTCCACTCCCTCCCCTCCTCCGCTCTGCTCATTACTGTGTTTGCTGATCATGTACAGCTGCCCAATCTTATACTGTGGGGGGGGGGGAGAGTCAATTCACACAGTCCTGTCTCAATACCACATCCTTCTTCCTTCTTCCAATTAATGTAGATCGTACACATTAAATATTTACTTACACAGCAGTCAGTTAATTCATCATAAAACCAGATGCTTTATGGACTGCTCACGGTGAGCTTTCCTGGGAACATATCTAAGGTCAGCTCACCCTCCTCCAAACAACTAACCTTATCCATTAGGAACAACTAACCTTATCCATTAAGAACAACTAACCTTATCCATTAGAAACCCCTAACCTTATCCATTAGAAACCCCTAACCTTATCCATTAGGAACAACTAACCTTATCCATTAGGAACCCCTAACCTTATCCATTAGAAGCCCCTAACCTTATCCATTAGGAACAACTAACCTTATCCATTAGGAACAACTAACCTTATCCATTAGGAACAACTAACCTTATCCATTAGAAACCCCTAACCTTATCCATTAGAAACCCATAACCTTATCCATTAGGAACAACTAACCTTATCCATTAGGAACAACTAACCTTATCCATTAGAAACCCCTAACCTTATCCATTAGGAACAACTAACCTTATCCATTAGAAACCCCTAACCTTATCCATTAGGAACAACTAACCTTATCCATTAGGAACAACTAACCTTATCCATTAGGAACAACTAACCTTATCCATTAGAAACCCCTAACCTTATCCATTAGGAACAACTAACCTTATCCATTAGGAACAACTAACCTTATCCATTAGGAACAACTAACCTTATCCATTAGGAACAACTAACCTTATCCATTAGAAACCCCTAACCTTATCCATTAGGAACAACTAACCTTATCCATTAGAAACCCCTAACCTTATCCATTAGGAACAACTAACCTTATCCATTAGGAACAACTAACCTTATCCATTAGAAACCCCTAACCTTATCCATTAGGAACAACTAACCTTATCCATTAGGAACAACTAACCTTATCCATTAGGAACAACTAACCTTATCCATTAGAAACCCCTAACCTTATCCATTAGGAACAACTAACCTTATCCATTAGGAAAACAAGGAACAACTAACCTTAGATCAGTGAAAAGGCTGACTTCTTCCTGTGTGTGCCCTGACCATCAGCTTGATGTGGAAACGTCAATCACATGTATACTGAATGGATTAAAGCTAAAATAAATAAATTTCTGCCTTTTTTTGTTGAGAGCTGCCTCAAATGTTCCGCTTCAGATGTTCTGGCTCAAATGTTCTGCCTCAAATGTGTCATTTTGGAAGTTTTTCTTTGGTATGCCCTTTATTTGGGCTCCTGAGTGGCACAGCGGTCTAGGGCACTGCATCTGAGTGCAAGAGGCGACACTGCAGTCCCTGGTTCGAATCCAGGCTACATTACTGTACATCCGGCCATGACTGGGAGTCCCATAGGGCGGCACATAATTGGCCCAGCGTCATCCAGGGTTTTTCCGGGGTAGGCCATCATTGTAAATAAGAATGTCTTCTTAACTGACTTGCCTAGTTAAATAAAGGTTAAATGTAAATCTAAAAATGTATTTAAAATAATTTTGTAATTGTTGTCGAGCACCCCTCCTTTCCTTTGTTTGTTGAAGCATAGAACCCCACCTGACCTCTGACCTTAGACCAGTAGTATCTAGCTGTTACTTGCCCAAGTCCATTCTCTATGTGAATGGATACGTATCTATGTCTCTGTTCTGGCCACTCTCTACATGAATGGATATCTATGTCTCTGGTCTGGCCACTCTCTACATGAATGGATATCTATGTCTCTGTTCTGGCCACTCTCTACATGAATGGATATCTATGTCTCTGGTCTGGCCACTCTCTACATGAATGGATATCTATGTCTCTGTTCTGGCCACTCTCTACATGAATGGATATCTATGTCTCTGGTCTGGCCACTCTCTACATGAATGGATATCTATGTCTCTGGTCTGGCCACTCTCTACATGAATGGATATCTATGTCTCTGGTCTGGCCACTCTCTACATGAATGGATATCTATGTCTCTGGTCTGGCCACTCTCTACATGAATGGATATCTATGTCTCTGGTCTGGCCACTCTCTACATGAATGGATATCTATGTCTCTGGTCTGGCAACTCTCTACATGAATGGATATCTATGTCTCTGTTCTGGCCACTCTCTACATGAATGGATATCTATGTCTCTGTTCTGGCCACTCTCTACATGAATGGATATCTATGTCTCTGGTCTGGCCACTCTCTACATGAATGAATATCTATGTCTCTGGTCTGGCCACTCTCTACATGAATGGATATCTATGTCTCTGGTCTGGCCACTCTCTACATGAATGGATATCTATGTCTCTGGTCTGGCCACTCTCTACATGAATGGATATCTATGTCTCTGGTCTGGCCACTCTCTACATGAATGGATATCTATGTCTCTGGTCTGGCCACTCTCTACATGAATGGATATCTATGTCTCTGGTCTGGCCACTCTCTACATGAATGGATATCTATGTCTCTGGTCTGGCCACTCTCTACATGAATGGATATCTATGTCTCTGGTCTGGCCACTCTCTACATGAATGGATATCTATGTCTCTGGTCTGGCCACTCTATGTGAATGTCACCCACCCTTTGACTAACAACACAAACCCACACAGCATTATGTTTCTCTTTGACTTCAGATTACTGTGACAGTTTTGTGGTTAATATGTTGTACTGATGATGACTGAAACATACGGGGGTGTTAGGGGTGTTAGGGGTGTTAACCCCGGTGTCCTGGCTAAATTCCCAATCTGGCCCTCAAACCATCATGGTCACCTAATAATCCCCAGTTTACAATTGGCTCATTCATCCCCCTCCTCTCCCCTGTAACTATTCCCCAGGTCGTTGCTGCAAATGAGAACGTGTTCTCAGTCAACTTACCTGGTAAAATAACGGTAAAATAAAAAAATTTAAAAAAAATACAGTGTAGTGAGACAGCAACTATATTATGTGAATATGTGCCCCACCCTTTGACTAAAAACGAAACACACACATATACCTGTCTTAATTTGTCCCCCAGCTTTTGACTAAATACGAAACTAACACATACCGGTATTAATTTGTCCCCCACCTTTTGACTAAAAACGAAACACACTGTGTCTTAATACGCCAACCAACTAGTACAACCAGCTATACTCCCCTCAGAATTAGAAGTGTGTGTGTGTGTGTGTGTGTGTGTGTGTGTGTGTGTGTGTGTGTGTGTGTGTGTGTGTGTGTGTGTGTGTGTGTGTGTGTGTGTGTGTGTGTGTGTGTGTGTGTGTGTGTGTGTGTGTGTGTGTGTGTGTGTGTGTGTGCAGACATTTCATAAACAGTGCTGTGGTTTGAATGTGGAACTATAAGCTGATCCCACTAAAGCTGCATAGGAATCTTAATGCGCTTCCCCATCAGACCGTGAGAGTCAGAGTTCCACACGTGGAATGGATCTCACCTTAGGATTTGGTTCTGTGTGATTTTACAGAGACTATTTTCAGACAGATACACACAAGACACTGATCCAGGTTTTTTTTCTGCAAAGAAAATTCTTGGGCGGACCTCCTAAGTGTTTTTTCGGACTGCATATGTCCAAAAAATATATAATAATAAAATAAAGAAATAAAATAATAATAAGGATGGAAAGACGTTGTCAGTGTAAACATAAACGACTCAACCAGATAAAAATTATGTAGAAAAGATAACGGACCTATATATTTTTTATACGATCATCTTTGGGGACCAACAGTCACCAAAATAAAAGATAGAAAGTCCGGGATAATCTAAACTTCCAAAAATTATACATTCAGGCGTGTTTTTGTCATGGCATGGGGCCTCCATTGACTTTGTTATAATTTGAGAGTCACTCACATAGCATAAGCCATGGCAACATGTTTAGAATGTCAGGAAATTATCTTTAAAAATGCAATTTTTTCTCTCAGCCTCATGGCAGAATTGCAGGAAATGTACTTCAAAATGGCGGCCAACAGGAAGGCCTCAAACAATTTTGGTCGGCCACCGCACCATTGGCCAGGCCCACCACCTAAGCCCCATTTTGATCCATAAAAACCCTGTGATCCTTCTAGCTAAAGCTTCTACAAACACTAAAACATTAGCAATCTTAAAGTTCACTCTAAAGTTTGTCACACCAGAGCACAGAAGTGGTCTAACAACCGACCAAAGTTGGTTTTAGAGTGAGCATCAATGGAAGTTTCCGTCACGGCATGTTGTAATAATAACCAACTACATCTGTTCCAGACAGATAGCTCAGACTTAAACACTATGACAGGGAGAACTGCTTTGTTCTGGTGGTTGGAGGGAATGAGGACCTTCCCTTTGAGGGCACTCTAGAGCACCTTCCCCTTAAACCCCTTTCCACCCACCACTTCTTACTCCCTGGTGGAATCTGCCTTCGTTTTTAACTTCCAGGCCAAATGCCTTCGTTGACGTTTGCAAGCCTCAACCAGTCCAACTTGTTTGTGTGGTAAAAAAGTAAAATAATAAAGCGAGAGAGAGAGCGAGAGAAACAGCTGAGGTTAGGTACATGCAGAACCATACAGAGTGCCAGCCACATGAACAACACTACTCAACTACAGGATGCCTGTGCGTAATGTTGTTATAGATGTAGGATCTTAATTTGAGCCAGTTTTCTACAGCAGGAAATCTGAATTATTATATGGATTATAATGAGTGAACATTTTTGTCGGGGGTGATACATTTATCGTAAATTAAACCCCTAAATCCACGACAAGCTGTCCTGCAACAGGGTGATCATATGAAGATTCTACATCTGTATTCTAGCAACTTTAACATTTTCAAGATCACATTAAAAGCTGTCACCTTATATTTACAACTGTGGTCTACAGAATACACACATTCAATCACACAAGCACACAGAGAACCCCCCCCCCCCCAGCCACAAACACACAGACCCCCGACACACACACATACGTGTTCACAGACAAACACACTCATCCAGTGTACACACACACACACATGTTCACAGACAAACACACTCATCCAGTGTACACACACACATACGTGTTCACAGACAAACACACTCATCCAGTGTACACACACTTACCTCTTCCACAGTTAGTGGCATGCATATTCTATACTCCTTCATCAACATGGTTCAATCGTGTAGTGGACGTCTGTCTGTCTTTGCTTGTCCTAACTCTCCTGTTGCATAGTAAGCGTGCTTAAGGAACTACAGTGCACAGCACCTACTTCGGACTGCAGTGACCTCCTTTCTCTCTCTCTCACCCTTTATTTTGCTGATGTCAGTGCTTCATTGAAGTCCAGTCCACTCTGTCAATGTGTATCTATTTGTTTTTCTACACTTTCTCTCTTTTTTTCCCCTCTCTCCTTTTTGTTTATCTCCCGATTAATATCCCCACTCCCTCGGTCAACATTCAACTGTTGTCCATTCCTTTCTCTCTACCCCTGGTTCCCCCTCTCCCTATTTCCCTCCCTCTCTCTACCCCTGGTTTTCCCCTCTGCCTCTCTCTCTTTCTCCGTTGCCCTTAATGTTTACTCTTTCTTTGTTCTCTACTTTTCTTTGTTCTTTCTTCTCGTCCAGTGAGCAACAGGTAATTAACTTGTGAAGTAAGACTGAAATCTTCTCACCTCCATAATCCACGCTATCGTACCTGTCCTGCTATTCTCTCTCTCTCTCTCCTCGGTCTCTCTCTCTTACTTTCGTTCTCTGGACTGCTCTCACGTGTAACCTTGCTCTCTGCTCGCCACTCCTCCCTCTCCCCTTCGCCGCCCTCCCCTGCTTTCAGTTCCTCACAAATTCCTTCACTCCCGCCTTCTCTTTCTTCTCTCCCTCCCCATCTTCTCACGCCCACCTTACTTTACCTATGTACCGGTTTCTGCTCTCTCTCTCACACACAGCCAAAGTTGACAGCTCTCAGCTGATATGAATGGCTAGCACTGAGCAGTAGTCAAGTGGTGGGTTGGATTAAATATTAGCAGAGAGCCATGAGTGCTTCTATTGAGTTTGAGTTTATTGTATTTTTACAGGGACAGTGCACATTAATCAACGTTTCAGTAAAAGTGCCGGTTTTAGCCAGCCGGCTAATTTTCACAGCCCCAGCGTTTATATTGTATTACCATGACCTTGAACTGAGTTTAATTGAATCCATGTTTAGTCAATGAGTACAGAGATGTGAGCAGTCATAATTGTATCTATTGCCTGTGTGTGTCCTTGAGTACTGGGTTTGTTTCCCTGGAAGAGACAAGTGAACAGCACTGGTGGTGGTCATGATGAATGCCAAGCTTGAGTTGTATTGTTGCCCCAATATCAAATGTGACAAAGGAGGAACGTTTATATGGGTCATAACACAGGGGCGAAGCTATACTGCACGTGTCAAACTCATTCTACGGTGGGCCAAGGGTCTGCAGGTTTTCACTCCTCCCTTGTACTTGATGAATTAAGGCACTGATTAGTAAGGAACTTACCCACACGTGGTTGTCTAGGTCTTAGTTGATAAAACTAAAACCTGCAAACACTCAGCCCTCCATGGAATGAGTTTGACACCCCTGTTATACTGGGTCTGAGCTATAGAATCCCATAAGCCTCTCAAACTCAACTCTGGACCTCGAAGCCAGTGCCATTGATTTTTTTGTATTGTTCCCCTTTAATCAGGGACTGATTTAGACCTGGGACACCAGGTGTGTCTAATTAATTATCAGGTAGAAACCAGCAGGCTCCGGATTTCGTATTGTAGGAGTTGAATATCCCTTCCCTAAGCTCTCTGTAGAGCAGGGCTCTCCAGCCCTGTTCCTGGACAGCTACCGTCCTGTAGATATTCACACCAACCCCAATATAGCGCACCTGATTCTAATACTTAGCTGGTTAATGAGCTGAATCAGGTTAGTTACAACTGGGGTTGAATCAAAAACCTACAAGAGGGTAGCTCCCTAGGAACAGGGTCGTAGGGTTTTTGATCCTGTTTGAATAGTTTTATCCAAGTCCCACATTGACCCCTAACCTTTATCCATGAGTATATAGATCTGAAATTATTGGATAAGCAGTATGGTAATAGCTTCACTGTGTCCTCTCACTGGATTGGGTTTTCTCCATCTTGCTTATACCAGATCAAAGTTTATTTATCTATCCCTTCCTTACAGATCTATACAAATGAGGTCCTCCAGATAAGGCCAGATAGTGGCAACTTAAAATAGAGATGGTTTAGAAAATGATGGCTGACTGAAGGAAAGATTTACCGGTTGATTGATTCAGTTACTGATTTAATTATTAATTGGTCAGCAGGGATTTTTTCCTCCAAACTTTGTGTTCCAAAGATTTGAGACTGTTGGATGACTCGTGAGTTAATTCAATTATTGATCAATGATTGATTGATTCAGCCAATGTCACAATTACTGTTTCTGCATCCCAGTTCTCTCCAAACCTTCATCTCATCTCCTTTCCCTCATCTTTCACGGATAGATGAAAAGACAGAGGGATTCCCCAGATGACTGACACCTATCAAACCCTCTCAGATCAGTGAAGTTAAATGAAAAAAATGCTCTTCATGACTGTTTTGGCATAGCATTTAATCATTATTATTCCTGTCCTGTGTGTGTTTGTTCGTGTGTATCTTATTGTGTGTGTGTTTGTGTTGCAAGGTTATTATAGTTAACTGAAACAAAAATAAAAACGAATCATGAAAAAACTTTTGTAAACAGTAATAAAATAATTAACAAACCTGTTTAAAAAAGTAAAACTATAATGAAACCATTAACTTTCTCCAAAACTAAATAAAGAAACAGTTATGCTCAGTTTTTTGTTTTTCTCAAAATGTTTGGCAAAAATCTAAAGGGCTTTTCAAGTTTCTGAATCTGGTGGGTTACATTGAGATTGGGCATGTAGGCTCAAAGTCAAGTTTCTGAATCTGGTGGGTCACATTGAGATTGGGCGTGTAGGCTCAAAATCAAGTTTCTGAATCTGGTGGGTCACATTGAGATTGGGCGTGTAGGCTCAAAGTCAAGTTTCTGAATCTGGTGGGTCACATTGAGATTGGGCGTGTAGGCTCAAAGTCAAGTTTCTGAATCTGGTGGGTCACATTGAGATTGGGCGTGTAGGCTCAAAGTCAAGTTTCTGAATCTGGTGGGTTACATTGAGTTTGGGCGTGTAGGCTCAAAATCAAGTTTCTGAATCTGGTGGGTCACATTGAGATTGGGCGTGTAGGCTCAAAATCAAGTTTCTGAATCTGGTGGGTCACATTGAGATTGGGCGTGTAGGCTCAAAATCAAGTTTCTGAATCTGGTGGGTCACATTGAGATTGGGCGTGTAGGCTCAAAGTCAAGTTTCTGAATCTGGTGGGTCACATTGAGATTGGGCGTGTAGGCTCAAAGTCAAGTTTCTGAATCTGGTGGGTTACATTGAGATTGGGCGTGTAGGCTCAAAGTCAAGTTTCTGAATCTGGTGGGTCACATTGAGATTGGGCGTGTAGGCTCAAAGTCAAGTTTCTGAATCTGGTGGGTCACATTGAGATTGGGCGTGTAGGCTCAAAGTCAAGGAGTGAAGTTGGGCAAGGTGCAACTGTGCTAGCCAAAAATTGAACACTAATGTGGTTTTTCAACAGCAAGGCTCAGAGCAACATGGTTTTCCATTCTCTCTGTCTCCAACCCAAATATCACACACTCAACATGTATCATGTGTGCACATCGTACAATCCAGGCCCAATCCCAAAATGGACCCCTAAACCTTACTTTTGATGCATGTTGACATGGGAGTGTCCCATCTTGTCCTGTCAAATGTTTAGATGATCGTCTGTCCCCGCTCTGCGTGTGAGTAGCCATAGCAACTGCTCCGTTTGGCTGCTGCTCACGAGACAGTTGCCTGTACACAGCTGATAACAACCACTTTACGAGATGTGGCACTGAAGGCAGCCCTTGCACTTACTTACCCAGAATTGGATGAACTCATGGATATGGACATGTGTAACTGTGTACGTCTCCGAGCTCATCTGAGGTAAAGTAGGGAGTGGCTACAACTGGAGCGAGGCGTGAGAGTGAGCCAACAGAAGGGGGAGGGGGGAAATTAACATAAAATATATATATTATTAAGTAAACTATATTAGGCCTACACAGTTGACTCCCATTCATGCTAGAATTCCACAAGACCCCCGGGAGTCCTGTTCCCATGTCAACCTCTAGTGGAGATCTGAGAGGATATGAATGGTATAAGCAACATGGTGAAATTTCCACATAGCCTATCAGAGGGCAAGGTGAATCTATTACCATATTGCTTACATCTGTCAAATCCTCTCCGATCTCTACTAGTGCACAGGGTGCTGGGAGAATCGCAGCAAAGTTAGTTCCTGTTTCAGTCATGTCAAGAATAATGATTGGTTGACAATAGAGGCTCCCACAATGCAGACCATGGTTGCTGGAGGACGTTGGTGAAGAGCAACTGCAGAAACTTTCCATTAACTGCAGTAAAAACTTCACAACCTTTGATCACATGATTTTTGTAAAGTTCATGCGGTCAACATGTTGTCGCAAGTAGGAGAATGTTTATCTTCACAATGAAGCACACTTTTAAAGGTGAACAACAATGCAAGATGACATTGCCAACAGCAGCACAGCGAATATTGGGCGTGTTCTAGCGAATAGATTTTGTCTAGTCAATATCAACGATGGTCACCGCCTTTCAAAGTGTGTTGCATTATCAGGCAAAACAATGTCCAACTTGCGCCTACATGTCGACTGCATGAACTTTACAAAGCCATGTGATCAAATGTCATGGAGGTTTTTATGAAGTCATCTTCAAGTCGCTACAGTTGTTTCTCACCAACTGCACCATGCAGCCAACTCCTGGCTAGTGGGAGACACTATTTGTCAACCAATCATTAGGGTGTTTTTGGTTGACCCACTTGAACGTGACCAAAGACATGACTGAAACCAGAACCAACTTTGCAGCGATTCTAAAGCTACAGGCAGAACAAAATGAAAGTGATATTTGAGACCTCTCTCTCACCAATTCATTGTACAAACATTATGTTTTCAGTTTGTGTTTGATATGGGATTTAGATACGTTTATTTTTACATTTATAAAGAAAAACTTTGATAAACAATAGTAGCTACAGTGCCTTCGGAAGGTATTCAGACCCCTTGACTTTTTACACATTTGTTATGTTACAGCCTTGTTCTAAAATTTAATATATTGTTTTTTTCCCCCTCATCAATGTACAAACAATCCCCATAATTACAAAGCAAAAAGTTTTTGGGACATTTTTGCTGTTACAAAACTGAAATGTCACATTTACATAAGTATTCAGACCCTTTAGTCAGTACTTTGTTGAAGCACCTTTGACAGCGATGATAGCATCGAGTTTTCTTGGGTATGATGCTACAAGCTTGGCACACCTGTATTTGGGGAGTTTCTCCCATTCTTCTATGCAGCTCCTCTCAAGCTCTGTCAGGTTGGATGGGGATCGTTGCTGCGCAGCAATTTTCAGGTGTCTCCGGAGATGTTCGATCGGGTTCAAGTCTGGGCTCTGGCTGGGCCACTCAAGGACATTCAGAGACTTGTCACTCCTGCGTTGTCTTGGCTGTGCTCTTAGGGTCGTTGTCCTGTTGGAAGGTGAACTTTCGCCCCCAGTTTGAGGTCCTGAGCACTCTGGAGCAGGCTTTGATCAAGGATCTCTCTGTACTTTGCTCCGTTCATCTTTGCCTCGATTCTGACCAGTCTCCCAGTCCCTGCCACTGAAAATAATCTCCAAAGCATGATGCTGCCACCACCATGCTTCACCGTAGGGATGGTGCAAAGTTTCCTCTAGGCGTGACGCTTGGCATTCAGGCCAAAGAGTTCAATCTTGGTTTCATCTGACCAGATAATCTTGTTTCTCATGGTCTAAGAGTCTATAAGTGCCTTTTGGCAAACTCCAAGTGGGTTGTCATGTGCCTTTTACTGAGGAGTGGCTTCCATCTGGCAGCTCTCGAACAAAGACCTTATTGGTGGAGTGCTGCAGAGATGGTTGTCCTTCTGAAAGGTTCTCCCATCTCCACAGAGGAACTCTAGAGCGCTGTCAGAGTGACCATCAGGTTCTTGGTCAACTCCCTGACCAAGGCCCTTCTACCCCGATTGCTCAGTTTGGCCGGGCAGCCAGCTCTAGGAAGGTGGTGGTTTGGTGGCTCCAAACTTCTTACATTTAAATATGATTAAGGCCGCAGTGTTCTTGGGAACTTTCAATGCTGGAGAAATGTTTTGGCCCCCTTTCCCAGATCTGTGCCTCGACACAATCCTGTCTCGAAGCTCTATGGACAATTCCTTAATGGCTTGCTTTTTGCACTGTAAACTGTGGGACGTTATATAGACAGGTGTGTGCCTTTCCAAATCATGTACAATCAATTGAATTTACCACAGATGGACTCCAATCAAGTTGTAGAAACATCTCAAGGATGATCAATGGAAACAGGATGCACCTGAGCTCAATTTCAAGTCTCATAGCAAAGGGTCTGAATACTTATGTAAATAAGGGTTTTTATTTGTAATACATTTTGGGGAAAAAATTAAACCTGTTTGCGCTTTGTCATTATGGGGTTTTGTGTGTAGATTACTGAGGATTTGTTTTATGTAATCAATTTTAGAATAAGGATGTAATGTAACAAAATGGAGAAAAAGTCTAGGGGTCTGAATACTTTCCAAAGGCACTGTATGTTGACATGCCATGTTGACCTGAGCCTTGCTGTTGAAAAACCACTACAGTGTCCAACTTTCGGCTGTCGCCGATGCACTTCTCTGACTTCACTCGTTGACTTTGTCTACAGTCAGCTTCGTTAGCCTTACTATTCGAACACACCCAATGAGATGAGCGTGATGCAAGACTGCTCTCACAGAGTCACACAGAGTATCTGCGCATGTGCACAGGTTGGCTTCATGCTGCTACATCTTCGTAGCTACAGGACCAAAACAGCGGAGAAGTTAAGCAATGCCCTTCAACGCACCTGGTTGTTGTGGAAAATGACCCACTACTACTGTTTGCATTGTGCATCTACGTCAACTTGCTACCATGATTACGCATAGTCCTGAATTAATCGTGAATAATGATGAGTGAGAAAGTTACAGATGCACAAATATCATTCCCCCAAAACATGCTAACCTCTCACCATTACAATAACATAGGAGGTTAGCATTTTATATCATTCCCCCAAAACATGCGAACCTCTCACCATTACAATAACATAGGAGGTTAGCATTTTATATCATTCCCCCAAAACATGCGAACCTCTCACCATTACAATAACATAGGAGGTTAGCATTTTTGGGGGGGTTATGATGTTTATGCCTATGTAACTTTCTCCCTCATTATTCAAGACTAATTAAGAACTATCCATAATCATGGTAGCATCCACATTAATGTAGAAGTGTTTAGAAACATATTCTATTCTTATTTACAATACAAGTGACTCCAAAATTGACACAATACATTATTTACCATTAATTTCTATTGGGCACAAAATCATCTGAAACACAACCAAAACAAACAGTAAATGCATCCAACAAGTTTGTACAGTTACAAGCTTGATGTAATCATTGCGTGCTAGGAATATGGGACCAAATACTAAACTTTTGACTACTTTAATACACATAAATTAATTTGTCCCAATACTTTTGGTCCCCTAAAATGGGACGACTATGTACAAAACGGTTCACCCGATATGTATGAAAATACCCTCTAATTAAACCTGACAGTCTGCACTTTAGCCTCTAGTCTTTGTTTCATTTCAAATCCAAATTGACGGCATACAGAGCCAAAACAAGTGGAAGAGGTGTAGAGAGGAGTGAGCCGGATAGGAGCCATATTAAAATGAGAAGGTAGTTTTAGATCATTAAACAGTGGGAAGGATGCCAGCAGCATCATACCACCTCTTAATTAAATGTCATGTGCCGGGGTCACAGGTCACGAAAGTGTCCACTCAGAGGAGGTAAATGATGGACCCGTCCTAGCCCACTCTCTAGTTTTTACCATGTTTTGAAGCTATACCGTGTTTGTTTACAATTACATTGTTCACAAACAGTGGAGTAAAACAAGCTTATATTTTGGGTCCTGATGTGGTTACAGTTAAACTAAGCTCATGAGGCATTTCCAAGTAATATTCTTTAAAAATCAATAGCTATATACCATTAATTTACAAGTCCCAAAACGGATATAGCAATTGTAGATTTTTCCTTTAAGGTTTGGCTTGGGTTAGCATTTGTGTTAACAGGTTAATTAAGTTTAGGGTGAAAGTTACAGTAAGATTATGATTCGCGTTTGAAAAGTGCATTTGTGTTTTGAAAGCACAGCACCCCCTTCGTCCTCTCTACCATGGCCAGATAGATAGTGTTGACCCTCCTCCTCCTCTTCCCTTCCCCATCTCCCCCCACCGCCCCACTGGACTCCTCTGATCTAACGTTCAGTCCAATCATCAGAAAAGCTGAAGGATTTGGGTCACACCTCCGTCTAGCTCGGAGAAAACACAGAAAGTAATAGTCAGGGATTTTAGACTTCAACTTTCTCCTCCATCAAGGATGTATTGTTCTCACACAGTCTCACAGCAGCACAACAGCTGTCAGAAGTCATTGCAATACATAAAGAGCTACATGGTTATTTAGCCTGCAACAAGGTGTATGTATGTCTCTGTGTGTCTGTCTATGAATAAAGCGGGGAGAGAGGCTCCTGTGGGTTGTGATGGGAGGGAGGTTTAGGCTGTGTAATCTGGTGTGTAGGGGAGGATCACAGACTGATGGGATGGTGAGACAGTGAGCCATTGATTGGACCTGCTTTCTTAGTGATACCACCAGAGGACTGCCGTCAGGGGTGTAGTTGATACCACCAGAGGACTGCCGTCAGGGGTGTAGCTGATACCACCAGAGGACTGCCGTCAGGGGTGTAGTTGATACCACCAGAGGACTGCTGTCAGGGGTGTAGCTGATACCACCAGAGGACTGCTGTCAGGGGTGAAGTTGATACCACCAGAGGACTGCCGTCAGGGGTGTAGTTGATACCACCAGAGGACTGCCGTCAGGGGTATAGTTGATACCACCAGAGGACTGCTGTCAGGGGTGTAGTTGATACCACCAGAGGACTGCTGTCAGGGGTGTAGTTGATACCACCAGAGGACTGCCGTCAGGGGTATAGTTGATACCACCAGAGGACTGCTGTCAGGGGTGTAGTTGATACCACCAGAGGACTGCTGTCAGGGGTGTAGTTGATACCACCAGAGGACTGCTGTCAGGGGTGTAGCTGATACCACCAGAGGACTGCTGTCAGGGGTGTAGCTGATACCACCAGAGGACTGCTGTCAGGGGTGTAGTTGATACCACCAGAGGACTGCTGTCAGGGGTGTAGTTGATACCACCAGAGGACTGCCGTCAGGGGTGTAGTTGATACCACCAGAGGACTGCCGTCAGGGGTGTAGCTGATACCACCAGAGGACTGCTGTCAGGGGTGTAGTTGATACCACCAGAGGACTGCCGTCAGGGGTGTAGTTGATACCACCAGAGGACTGCTGTCAGGGGTGTAGTTGATACCACCAGAGGACTGCTGTCAGGGGTGTAGCTGATACCACCAGAGGACTGCCGTCAGGGGTGTAGTTGATACCACCAGAGGACTGCTGTCAGGGGTGTAGTTGATACCACCAGAGGACTGCTGTCAGGGGTGTAGCTGATACCACCAGAGGACTGCTGTCAGGGGTGTAGTTGATACCACCAGAGGACTGCTGTCAGGGGTGTAGTTGATACCACCAGAGGACTGCCGTCAGGGGTGTAGTTGATACCACCAGAGGACTGCTGTCAGGGGTGTAGTTGATACCACCAGAGGACTGCCGTCAGGGGTGTAGTTGATACCACCAGAGGACTGCCGTCAGGGGTGTAGTTGATACCACCAGAGGACTGCCGTCAGGGGTGTAGTTGATACCACCAGAGGACTGCCGTCAGGGGTGTAGTTGATACCACCAGAGGACTGCCGTCAGGGGTGTAGTTGATACCACCAGAGGACTGCTGTCAGGGGTGTAGCTGATACCACCAGAGGACTGCCGTCAGGGGTATAGTTGATACCACCAGAGGACTGCCGTCAGGGGTATAGTTGATACCACCAGAGGACTGCCGTCAGGGGTATAGTTGATACCACCAGAGGACTGCTGTCAGGGGTGTAGCTGATACCACCAGAGGACTGCCGTCAGGGGTGTAGTGGCAGGAAGGAGGGAGAAGGGAGGGAGGGGGAGTGCATGTGTGTGGTTGCATGTGTGTGTCTTTGTGTGTGTGTTTGTTTAAAAAAATTAAAAAAATATTTACGGGTGGATCAGCTTAATATTGCAGAAAGAATGTTGCTTCCATCAATCTAATTGTCTGCATAATTTCCAATCCCCCATATATGTTTTGGTAAATATACTGTATATATCCATATACATACACGCATGCATACATATACACATTTATATGTGTGTGTGTGTGTGTTTGTGTGAGTAGGGGGATGTGAATTCCCCAGTGAGGTGGATGAAACAGAGCGCTCACTTCTCCTTATGGAATCGTCATCCCCCGTTGTCAGGCAGTATTCCCTCGGGAGACACATTCTCCAGCGAGACATTGTTAGGCGCTGGATGGCGTTGCGGACCGTGCCGGCCACTGCAGAACGAACAAGACTATTAGACTCAAACTCACATGGTAGCTGTGATTTGGTCCAAGCAGAGACAGAACAGTCTTGATTGGTCCAAGCAGAGACAGAACAGTCTTGATTGGTCCAAGCAGAGACAGAACAGTCTTGATTGGTCCAAGCAGAGACAGAACAGTCTTGATTGGTCCAAGCAGAGACAGAACAGTCTTGATTGGTCCAAGCAGAGACAGAACAGTCTTGATTGGTCCAAGCAGAGACAGAACAGTCTTGATTGGTCCAAGCAGAGACAGGAAAGTCTTGATTGGTCCAAGCAGAGACAGAACAGTCTTGATTGGTCCAAGCAGAGACATAACAGTCTTGATTGGTCCAAGCAGAGACAGAACAGTCTTAATTGGTCCGAGCAGAGACAGAACAGTCTTGATTGGTTCAAGCAGAGACACAACAGTTTTGATTGGTTCCCAGGACACAGGCAGGAATAACGGAATCTTAAACACACACACGCACACAAGTTTGCAGGCATGCACTCAAACACAAACGTGCACAGATGCTACATAGGCACTTCACACGCTACACACACATGTGCATACACACACACTCCCCCTCTCTCTCTCTCTCTCTCTCTCTCTCTCTCTCGATCTCTCGATATCAAGTCCTGAGATTCTCTCGTTTCCTCATAATAAAGAATTATTCATTTGCAGGTTTTACATATTCATGAGATAAGATGATATAAAGTGCATTTCATTACATTGTTGTTCTTCTGTTCCCAGATAAATAATACATGGGCTTTTAAATTGTTCAATGTTCTTTAATGTCATTATTAATCTGAACATGTTTCAGGCTTTCATCCACAAAGTAATGTGTGTTTTACAGAGAAAGAGATCAACATCTAGACTGTAGGCTACTGTATTCCTGTTTGAGCCAATGTCTACTTGAGCCAGTGAGTGTGTGTGTGTGTGTGTGTGTGTGTGTGTGTGTGTGTGTGTGTGTGTGTGTGTGTGTGTATGTGTATGTGTGTGTGTAGATGTTCCCGAGGGTGTGATACAGTACACAATTCTACAGTTCTCCAGGGGGATATAAGTTGAGCCTCACCAAGGCCATAAAAAAAATCTAATTTATTCAAGAAGAGCAATGGAGGGGATTTGCACACGGTAGCACGAGGACTGGGGGGCCACTGACATTAGAGTTCCTTTCAGCACAGCAGGTCATTGGGAGCTATTGCACTATAGCACATAGGAGCAGGATATTTCCTCTTTCACATTCCATAGAGGGAAATGAAATTGCCTCTTCCCTCTGCCGTGTATGTGTGTTTGTGTGTGTGTGTGAAGTCAGTGTCAGTTGGAGATAGGTTTAAATATGCTTCCCACACGTTCTCCTTAGCCCTCTGTCTAACTATGCCAAGACCCCATGGCCCTATCATTCTCTCTCTCTTTCTTCTCTCTCGCTCTCTTCCTCCCTTGCTCACATTCACATTCCTCATGCCATGACCCCATGGTTCTCTCTAGATCACCCACTCACTGCCCTTCTTTTCCCCCTTCCTCTGTACCTTCCTCTTCTCTCCCTCTCTCAATCACTTCCTGCCTCCTCTATCCTCCCTCCCTCCCACCCACCCTCTCTCTCTCTCGCTCCCCCTCCATGCCAATCCCCATGGTCCTCTCTAGATCACCCACTCATTGCCCTCCTTTTATCCCTTCCTATTCTCTCCCTCTCTCAATCACAGCCCTCCTCACCTTCTTTCCCTCTCTCTCTCCCTCTCCCTCCATGCCAAGTCCCGATGGTCTTCTTTAGATCACTCACTCCCTCCTGTATCTCTCTTTCTCTATAACCCTTCCACTTCTCTCTCTCTGTGCCAGGGCCCCATGCCTTCAGTTAATGCCAGACAGGCTAGTCTTCAGTTAATGCCAGAAAGGCTAGTCAGGCTCATAGAAACATCCGGAGGGCTTGTGTCTTTAACACCACTCCACTGAGGACCAACTATCCATTTCCCTCTCTCCGACATCTCTGTCTCTCTCTGTCTGTCTGTCCTTCTCTCACACTGTAAAGAAACCTATTCAGGAAGACCCTCCTGACATTGCAAGGACCCAGTCAAGCAGACAAATCTGAAATTATGAATCATCTCTCTCTCACTACAGCTATGTAATTAACTGACTTTTAAATGATTGTTTTCAGAAAAAAAACTGGTTATATCAAAATCTAATCAAATCTGTGTGTGTGTGTGTGTGTGTGTGTGTGTGTGTGTGTGTGTGTGTGTGTGTGTGTGTGTGTGTGTGTGTGTGTGTGTGTGGTGTGTGGTGTGTGGTGTGTGGTGTGTGGTGTGTGTGTGTGTGTGTGTGTGTGTAGCCTGGTGTTTGATTATTAGCTCAGAGCTAAACAGATGCGTAAACAGAGATAGGGGGGAACCCAGTCACATCAGATTAGGACAGACACCAAAGATCTACCCTCCCAGACACACACACACACACACACACACACACACACACACACACACACACACACACACACACACACACACACACACACACACACACACACACACACACACACACACACACACACACACACACATTCATTTCTGCAAGGCAAAATAATGTACAGTATGTGTATTGTGTATAATTCTGTCACAAATACACACCCACACAACCCTGCATAGGAACACATATAGTACTTCTCCAAATTCACATTCATACTGTACTTATAGCCTATACTGTACAATACACAAAAGGCTATACTACACATGCTGCCACTAATAATAAATGCTAGAATGCATACCATCACATGCCTCATAAACCCTGTATTACAATATAAACATTTCTGAGGGCATAAGAGAGAGAGAGAGGTTCATAAGATAACAGGAGGAATGTGACAAGTTCTCTGGTTGAGGAGGTTCATAAGATAACAGGAGGAATGTGACAAGTTCTCTGGTTGAGGAGGTTCATAAGATAACAGGAGGAATGTGACAAGTTCTCTGGTTGAGGAGTTTCATAAGATAACAGGAGGAATGTGACAAGTTCTCTGGATGAGGAGGTTCATAAGATAACAGGAGGAATGTGACAAGTTCTCTGGTTGAGGAGGTTCATAAGATAACAGGAGGAATGTGACAAGTTCTCTGGTTGAGGAGGTTCATAAGATAACAGGAGGAATGTGACAAGTTCTCTGGTTGAGGAGGTTCATAAGATAACAGGAGGAATGTGACAAGTTCTCTGGTTGAGGAGGTTCATAAGATAACAGGAGGAATGTGACAAGTTCTCTGGTTGAGGAGGTTCATAAGATAACAGGAGGAATGTGACAAGTTCTCTGGTTGAGGAGGTTCACCTGTACTGTATGAGAGAACCCAGGGTCTGATATGTATCTGGCCTATTATTAATACCACTATAGTAGCACTGTCTCGCAACACACCACTGAGCCTGATATGGATCCTTATCCCACATCATATACCTCAGAAACAATGGGTCCTCGCTGTCTATCTGTCTCTGCCATCTGGGGAATAATGACAACACAGAGCCCCTAGGCACAGATCTAGGATCAGCTTGCCATAACCTTATCGTAACCTTTAACCATTAGGGAAGGAAATGTACGACTGACCATATACCAGTGTATAGGGGTGACTTCATCGTCCTCCTAATGACTGGGATGTGAGCTGCCTGTAGGCACAGACCTAGGATCAGTTTACCGTTCCAAATCCTAACCATTTGGCACTAGGGAGGGTAAATGCAACTGAGCTTAGATCAGTGTCTAGGGGTGACTTTCTCCTACAGTCCTAATGGCTGGGATTGGTACAGGAGAGAAAAATAACTTCCACTAGTTGCCCTAAGGTCTGCTGTGTGTCCACCCCAAATGGTTACACACACACACACACACACACACACACACACACACACACACACACACACACACACACACACACACACACACACACACACACACACACACACACACACACACACACACACACACACACACACACACACACACAGATATCGAGGAATGTTAAATGAGACAGAACAGAGACATCTACATGTCCATCAAACCTTCACATTGACACATTTCCATTAATACAGTAATGTCCCTTGGTTTCCTGTGTGTGTGTGTGTGTGTGTGTGTGTGTGTGTGTGTGTGTGTGTGTGTGTGTGTGTGTGTGTGTGTGTGTGTGTGTGTGTGTGTGTGTGTGTGTGTGTGTGTGTGTGTGTGTGTGTGTGTGTGTGTGTGTGTGTGTGCGTGCGTGCGTGCGTGTGCAACAAGATCTCACGTTCTCACTTCAGTATTCAATGTTTGTACAGGGGGGGGGGGGGATAAACGTCATATTTTTACCTCTAAGTTTAGGCATTAATTACGGCTTATTAACACTAGAACCACTCAAACAGTCATTTGGACTCATCTTGAATTTTAAAAAAGTATTACTCTTCTGTTTTTTAAAGTCCTGCTCCCTCCGTCCTGGACTGTTCCTAAATAAGTCTATATAACACACTGTTGTTGTTAGAATCTTAATATCACAAACAGAACTGGAGATATAACCAGTTTAGGAGTGCATGTCATTTTTTGAATGGTTTCCCCCTATTGCCTTCCATATTCCGTCAGTAGGGCCTGCTCCCTTCTTTGTCCCGTCAGTAGGGCCTGCTCCCTTCCTTGTCCCGTCAGTAGGGCCTGCTCCCTTCCTTGTCCCGACAGTAGGGCCTGCTCCCTTCCTTGTCACGAAAGTAGGGCCTGCTCCCTTCCTTGTCCCGAAAGTAGGGCCTGCTCCCCTCCTTGTCCCGACAGCAGGGCCTGCTCCCTTCCTTGTCCCGACAGTAGGGCCTGCTCCCTTCCTTGTCACGAAAGTAGGGCCTGCTCCCTTCCATATTCCGTCAGTAGGGCCTGCTCCCTTCTTTGTCCCGTCAGTAGGGCCTGCTCCCTTCCTTGTCCCGTCAGTAGGGCCTGCTCCCTTCCTTGTCCCGTCAGTAGGGCCTGCTCCCTTCCTTGTCCCGACAGTAGGGCCTGCTCCCTTCCTTGTCACGAAAGTAGGGCCTGCTCCCTTCCTTGTCCCGAAAGTAGGGCCTGCTCCCCTCCTTGTCCCGACAGCAGGGCCTGCTCCCTTCCTTGTCCCGTCAGTAGGGCCTGCTCCCTTCCTTGTCCCGACAGTAGGGCCTGCTCCCTTCCTTGTCACGAAAGTAGGGCCTGCTCCCTTCCTTGTCCCGACAGTAGGGCCTGCTCCTTCCTTGTCCCGAAAGTAGGGCCTGCTCCCCTCCTTGTCCCGACAGTAGGGCCTGCCCCCCTCCTTGTCCCGACAGTAGGGCCTGCTCCCCCTCCTTATTCCGACAGTAGGGCCTGCTCCCCTCCTTCTCCTGACAGTAGGGCCTGCTCCCTTCTTTGTCCCGACAGTAGGGCCTGCTCCCCTCAATGTCCCGACAGTAGGGCCTGATCCCCTCCTTGTCCCGACAGTAGGGCCTGCTCCCCTCCTTCTCCTGATAGTAGGGCCTGCTCCCTTCCTTGTCCCGACAGTAGGGCCTGCTCCCCTCCTTGTCCCGACAGTAGGGCCTGCCCCCCTCCTTCTCCTGACAGTAGGGCCTGCTCCCTTCCTTGTCCCGACAGTAGGGCCTGCTCCCCTCCTTGTCCCGACAGTAGGGCCTGCCCCCCTCCTTGTAGGTCCTGCTCCCCTCCTTGTCCCAACAGTAGGGCTTGCTCCCCTCCTTGTCCCGACAGTAGGGCCTGCCCCCCTCCTTGTCTCGACAGTTGGGCCTGCTCCCCTCCTTGTCCCGACCGTAGGGCCTGCTCCCATCCTTCTCCTGACAGTAGGGCCTGCTCCCCTCCTTGTCCCGACAGTAGGGCCTACTCCCCTCCTTGTCCCAACAGTAGGGCCTGCTCCCCCCTTGTCCCAACAGTAGGGCCTGCCCCCCTCCTTTTCCCGACAGTAGGGCCTTCCCCCCTCCCTGTCCCGACAGTAGGGCCTTGCCCCTCCTTGTCCCGACAGTAGGGCCTGCTCCACTCCTTGTTCCGACAGTAGGGCCTGCTCCCCTCCTTGTTCCGATAGTAGGGCCTTCTCCCCTCTTTCTCCTGACAGTTGGGCCTACTCCCCTCCTTGTCCTGACAGTAGGGCCTGATCCCCTCCTTGTCCCGACAGTAGGGCCTGCTCCCCTCCTTCTCCTGACAGTAGGGCCTGCTCCCTTCCTTGTCCCGACAGTAGGGCCTGCTCCCCTCCTTGTCCCGACAGTAGGGCCTGCGCCCCTCCTTCTCCTGACAGTAGGGCCTGCTCCCTTCCTTGTCCCGACAGTAGGGCGTGCTCCCCTCCTTGTCCCGACAGTAGGGCCTGTCCCCTCCTTGTCCCGACATTAGGGCCTGCCCCCCTCCTTGTAGGGCCTGCTCCCCTCCTTGTCCCAACAGTAGGGCTTGCTCCCCTCCTTGTCCCGACAGTAGGGCCTACACCCCTCCTTGTCTCGACAGTTGGGCCTGCACCCCTCCTTGTCCCGAACGTGGGGCCTGCTCCCCTCCTTCTCCTGACAGTAGGGCCTGCCCCCCTCCTTGTCCCGACAGTAGGGCCTACTCCCCTCCTTGTTCCGACAGTAGGGCCTGCTCCCCCCTTGTCCCGACAGTAGGGCCTGCTCCCCCCTTGTCCCGACAGTAGGGCCTGCCCCCCTCCTTGTCCCGAAAGTAGGGCCTCCTCCCCTCCCTGTCCCGACAGTAGGCCCTGCTCCCATCCTTGTCCCGACAGTAGGGCCTGTCCCCTCCTTGTCCCGACAGTAGGGCCTGCCCCCCTCCTTGTAGGGCCTGCTCCCCTCCTTGTCCCGACAGTAGGGCTTGCTCCCCTCCTTGTCCCGACAGTAGGGCCTACACCCCTCCTTGTCTCGACAGTTGGGCCTGCACCCCTCCTTGTCCCGACCGTGGGGCCTGCTCCCCTCCTTCTCCTGACAGTAGGGCCTGCCCCCCTCCTTGTCCCGACAGTAGGGCCTACTCCCCTCCTTGTTCCGACAGTAGGGCCTGCTCCCCAAAGGTCCCGACAGTAGGGCCTGCTCCCCCCTTGTCCCAACAGTAGGGCCTGCCCCCCTCCTTGTCCCGACAGTAGGGCCTCCTCCCCTCCCTGTCCCGACAGTAGGCCCTGCTCCCCTCCTTGTCCCGACAGTAGGGCGTGCTCCCCTCCTTATTCCGACAGTATGGCCTGCCCCCCTCCTTGTTCCGACAGTAGGGCCTGCTCCCCTCCTTCGCCTGACAGTAGGGCCTACTCCCCTCCTTGTCCCGGCCGTAGGGCCTGCTCCCCTCCTTGTTCCGACAGTAGGGCCTGCTCCCCTCCTTGTCCCGACAGTAGGGCCTGTCCCCCTCCTTGTCCCGACAGTAGGGCCTGCCCCCCTCCTTCTCCTGACAGTAGGGCCTTCCCCCCTCCTTCTCCTGACAGTAGGGCCTGCTCCCCTCCTTGTTCCGACAGTAGGGCTTGCTCCCCTCCTTGTCTCGACAGTTGGGCCTGCTCCCCTCCTTGTCCCGACCGTAGGGCCTGCTCCCCTCCTTCTCCTGACAGTAGGGCCTGCTCCCCTCCTTGTCCCGACAGTAGGGCCTACACCCCTCCTTGTCTCGACAGTTGGGCCTGCACCCCTCCTTGTCCCGACCGTGGGGCCTGCTCCCCTCCTTCTCCTGACAGTAGGGCCTGCCCCCCTCCTTGTCCCGACAGTAGGGCCTACTCCCCTCCTTGTTCCGACAGTAGGGCCTGCTCCCCAAAGGTCCCGACAGTAGGGCCTGCTCCCCCCTTGTCCCAACAGTAGGGCCTGCCCCCCTCCTTGTCCCGACAGTAGGGCCTCCTCCCCTCCCTGTCCCGACAGTAGGCCCTGCTCCCCTCCTTGTCCCGACAGTAGGGCGTGCTCCCCTCCTTATTCCGACAGTAGGGCCTGCCCCCCTCCTTGTTCCGACAGTAGGGCCTGCTCCCCTCCTTCTCCTGACAGTAGGGCCTACTCCCCTCCTTGTCCCGGCCGTAGGGCCTGCTCCCCTCCTTGTTCCGACAGTAGGGCCTGCTCCCCTCCTTGTCCCGACAGTAGGGCCTGTCCCCCTCCTTGTCCCGACAGTAGGGCCTGCCCCCCTCCTTCTCCTGACAGTAGGGCCTTCCCCCCTCCTTCTCCTGACAGTAGGGCCTGCTCCCCTCCTTGTTCCGACAGTAGGGCTTGCTCCCCTCCTTGTCTCGACAGTTGGGCCTGCTCCCCTCCTTGTCCCGACCGTAGGGCCTGCTCCCCTCCTTCTCCTGACAGTAGGGCCTACTCCCCTCCTTGTTCCGACAGTAGGGCTTGCTCCCCTCGCTGTCCCGACAATAGGGCCTGCTCCCCTCCTTGTTCCGACAGTAGGGCCTGCCCCCCTCCTTCTCCTGACAGTAGGGCCTGCTCCCCTCCTTGTCCCAAAAGTTGGGGCTGCTCCCCTCCCTGTCCCGACAGTAGAGCCTGCTCCCCTCCTTATTCCGACAGTAGGGCCTGCACCCCTCCTCATTCCGACAGTAGGGCCTGTTCCCCTCCTTGTTCCAACAGTTGGGCCTGCTCCCCTCCTTGTCTCGACAGTTGGGCCTGCTCCCCTCCTTGTCCCGACAGTAGGGCTTGCTCCCCTCCTTGTCCCGACAGTAGGGCTTGCTTCCCTCCTTGTCTCGACAGTTGGGCCTGCTCCCCTGCTTGTCCCGACCGTGGGGCCTGCCCCCCTCCTTCTCCTGACAGTAGGGCCTGCTCCCCTCCTTGTCCCGACAGTAGGGCCTACTCCCCTCCTTGTTCCGACAGTAGGGCCTGCTCCCCCCTTGTCCCAACAGTAGGGCCTGCTCCCCTCCTTGTTCCGACAGTAGGGCCTCCTCCCCTCCCTGTCCCGACAGTAGGCCCTGCTCCCCTCCTTGTCCCGACAGTAGGGCGTGCTCCCCTCCTTATTCCGACAGTAGGGCCTGCTCCCCTCCTTGTTCCGACAGTAGGGCCTGCTCCCCTCCTTCTCCTGACAGTAGGGCCTACTCCCCTCCTTGTCCCGACAGTAGGGCCTGCTCCCCTCCTTGTCCCGAAAGTAGGGCCTGTTCCCCTCCTTGTTCCAACAGTTGGGCCTGCTCCCCTCCTTCTCCTGACAGTAGGGCCTGCTCCCCTCCTTCTCCTGACAGTAGGGCCTGCTCCCCTCCTTGTTCCGACAGTAGGGCTTGCTCCCCTCCTTGTCTCGACAGTTGGGCCTGCCCCCCTCCTTCTCCTGACAGTAGGGCCTTCCCCCCTCCTTCTCCTGACAGTAGGGCCTGCTCCCCTCCTTGTTCCGACAGTAGGGCTTGCTCCCCTCCTTGTCTCGACAGTTGGGCCTGCTCCCCTCCTTGTCCCGACCGTAGGGCCTGCTCCCCTCCTTCTCCTGACAGTAGGGCCTGCTCCCCTCCTTGTCCCGACAGTAGGGCCTACTCCCCTCCTTGTTCCGACAGTAGGGCTTGCTCCCCTCGCTGTCCCGACAATAGGGCCTGCTCCCCTCCTTGTTCCGACAGTAGGGCCTGCCCCCCTCCTTCTCCTGACAGTAGGGCCTGCTCCCCTCCTTGTCCCAAAAGTTGGGGCTGCTCCCCTCCTTGTCCCGACAGTAGGGCCTGTCCCCCTCCTTGTCCCGACAGTAGGGCCTGCCCCCCTCCTTCTCCTGACAGTAGGGCCTTCCCCCCTCCTTCTCCTGACAGTAGGGCCTGCTCCCCTCCTTGTTCCGACAGTAGGGCTTGCTCCCCTCCTTGTCTCGACAGTTGGGCCTGCTCCCCTCCTTGTCCCGACCGTAGGGCCTGCTCCCCTCCTTCTCCTGACAGTAGGGCCTGCTCCCCTCCTTGTCCCGACAGTAGGGCCTACTCCCCTCCTTGTTCCGACAGTAGGGCTTGCTCCCCTCGCTGTCCCGACAATAGGGCCTGCTCCCCTCCTTGTTCCGACAGTAGGGCCTGCCCCCCTCCTTCTCCTGACAGTAGGGCCTGCTCCCCTCCTTGTCCCAAAAGTTGGGGCTGCTCCCCTCCTTGTCCCGACAGTAGAGCCTGCTCCCCTCCTTATTCCGACAGTAGGGCCTGCACCCCTCCTCATTCCGACAGTAGGGCCTGTTCCCCTCCTTGTTCCAACAGTTGGGCCTGCTCCCCTCCTTGTCTCGACAGTTGGGCCTGCTCCCCTCCTTGTCCCGACAGTAGGGCTTGCTCCCCTCCTTGTCCCGACAGTAGGGCTTGCTTCCCTCCTTGTCTCGACAGTTGGGCCTGCTCCCCTGCTTGTCCCGACCGTGGGGCCTGCCCCCCTCCTTCTCCTGACAGTAGGGCCTGCTCCCCTCCTTGTCCCGACAGTAGGGCCTACTCCCCTCCTTGTTCCGACAGTAGGGCCTGCTCCCCCCTTGTCCCAACAGTAGGGCCTGCTCCCCTCCTTGTTCCGACAGTAGGGCCTCCTCCCCTCCCTGTCCCGACAGTAGGCCCTGCTCCCCTCCTTGTCCCGACAGTAGGGCGTGCTCCCCTCCTTATTCCGACAGTAGGGCCTGCTCCCCTCCTTGTTCCGACAGTAGGGCCTGCTCCCCTCCTTCTCCTGACAGTAGGGCCTACTCCCCTCCTTGTCCCGACAGTAGGGCCTGCTCCCCTCCTTGTCCCGAAAGTAGGGCCTGTTCCCCTCCTTGTTCCAACAGTTGGGCCTGCTCCCCTCCTTCTCCTGACAGTAGGGCCTGCTCCCCTCCTTCTCCTGACAGTAGGGCCTGCTCCCCTCCTTGTTCCGACAGTAGGGCTTGCTCCCCTCCTTGTCTCGACAGTTGGGCCTGCTCCCCTCCTTGTCCCGACCGTAGGGCCTGCTCCCCTCCTTCTCCTGACAGTAGGGCCTGCTCCCCTCCTTGTCCCGACAGTAGGGCCTACTCCCCTCCTTGTTCCGACAGTAGGGCCTGCTCCCCTCGCTGTCCCGACAATAGGGCCTGCACCCCTCCTTGTTCCGACAGTAGGGCCTGCTCCCCTCCTTCTCCTGACAGTAGGGCCTGCCCCCCTCCTTGTCCCAAAAGTTGGGGCTGCTCCCCTCCTTGTCCCGACAGTAGGGCCTGCACCCCTCCTTATTCCGACAGTAGGGCCTGTTCCCTCCTTGTTCCAACAGTAGGGCCTGCTCCCCTCCTTGTCTCGACAGTTGGGCCTGGTCCCCTCCTTGCCCCGACCGTAGGGCCTGCTCCCCTCCTTGTCTCCACAGTTGGGCCTGCTCCCCTCCTTGCCCCGACCGTAGGGCCTGCTCCCCTCCTTATTCCGACAGTAGGGCCTGCACCCCTCCTTATTCCGACAGTAGGGCCTGTTCCCCTCCTTGTTCCAACAGTAGGGCCTGCTCCCCTCCTTGTCTCGACAGTTGGGCCTGCTCCCCTCCTTGTCCCGACCGTAGGGCCTGCTCCCCTCCTTGTCCCGACAGTAGGGCCTGCCCCCCTCCTTCTCCTGACAGTAGGGCCTGCCCCCCTCCTTGTCCCGACAGTTGGGCCTGCTCCCCTCCTTGTCCCGACATTAGGGCCTGCTCCCCTCTTTGTTCCGACAGTAGGGCCTGCTCCCCTCCTTCTCCTGACAGTAGGGCCTGCCCCCCTCCTTGTCCCGACAGTTCGGCCTGCTCCCCTCCTTGTCCCGACATTAGGGCCTGCTCCCCTCCTTCTCCTGACAGTAGGGCCTGCGCCCCTCCTTGTCCCGACAGTAGGGCCTGCTCCCCTCCTTCTCCTGACAGTAGGGCCTGCTCCCCTCCTTCTCCTGACAGTAGGGCCTGCTCCCCTCCTTCTACTGACAGTAGGTCCTGCTCCCCTCCTTGTCCCGACAGTTGGGCCTGCTCCCTTACAGTGGAAGGTGCTGTGCTCAGTTGATAATCACCCAGATAATTGCTTCGAAACTGAGCCTAAACTATACTGGCCATTCTATTGTATTGATCTACTCTAATTATAATCTCAAAATGGTATGTACCCTATTTGAGTCCACCGAATCCAAGCAGTCTTATCAGTCTTCTCTGACCTAGTACACATTGAGAGCGTGCGTAATTTACTATGGTAAGAAGACCAAAACGAATCGATGCTCACGCAGCGTTAGCGTTGCTACAAAATATGAGTGGAAACGACTAATCTTCAGATTCTGATCCTCAGCCTGAACCTACATCCCTGAGGCCTGAGTGCAAAAAAGCCAGATCGGTGCGCAGTGAGCAGGTGCCCGTGCAGCCACCAAATTAAACAAAGAGAGGAGAGAGGAAGGGAAGGCAACATCTGGATAAAACAAGCCGGTGACCACGCTACGGGCTGGTTATAAACACAACATGTCATCACTGAGAGAGTGGGCCCTACATCTCTAGCAGAAACAACATCGGGCTGGTTATAAACACAACATGTCATCACTGAGAGAGCGGGCCCTACATCTCTAGCAGAAACAACATCGGGCTGATTATAAACACAACATGTCATCACTGAGAGAGCGGGCCCTACTTCTCTAGCAGAAACAACATCGGGCTGGTTATAAACACAACATGTCATCACTGAGAGAGCGGGCCCTACATCTCTAGCAGAAACAACATCGGGCTGGTTATAAACACAACATGTCATCACTGAGAGAGCGGGCCCTACATCTCTAGCAGAAACAACATCGGGCTGGTTATAAACACAACATGTCATCACTGAGAGAGCGGGCCCTACATCTCTAGCAGAAACAACATCGGGCTGATTATAAACACAACATGTCATCACTGAGAGAGCGGGCCCTACATCTCTAGCAGAAACAACATCGGGCTGGTTATAAACACAACATGTCATCACTGAGAGAGCGGGCCCTACATCTCTAGCAGAAACAACATCGGGCTGATTATAAACACAACATGTCATCACTGAGAGAGCGGGCCCTACATCTCTAGCAGAAACAACATCGGGCTGGTTATAAACACAACATGTCATCACTGAGAGAGCGGGCCCTACATCTCTAGCAGAAACAACATCGGGCTGGTTATAAACACAACATGTCATCACTGAGAGAGCGGGCCCTACATCTCTAGCAGAAACAACATCGGGCTGATTATAAACACAACATGTCATCACTGAGAGAGCGGGCCCTACATCTCTAGCAGAAACAACATCGGGCTGATTATAAACACAACATGTCATCACTGAGAGAGCGGGCCCTACATCTCTAGCAGAAACAACATCGGGCTGGTTATAAACACAACATGTCATCACTGAGAGAGCGGGCCCTACATCTCTAGCAGAAACAACATCGGGCTGGTTATAAACACAACATGTTATCACTGAGAGAGCGGGCCCTACATCTCTAGCAGAAACAACATCGGGCTGGTTATAAACACAACATGTCATCACTGAGAGAGCAGGCCCTACATCTCTAGCAGAAACAACATCGGGCTGGTTATAAACACAACATGTCATCACTGAGAGAGCGGGCCCTACATCTCTAGCAGAAACAACATCGGGCTGATTATAAACACAACATGTCATCACTGAGAGAGCGGGCCCTACATCTCTAGCAGAAACAACATCGGGCTGATTATAAACACAACATGTCATCACTGAGAGAGCAGGCCCTACATCTCTAGCAGAAACAACATCGGGCTGGTTATAAACACAACATGTCATCACTGAGAGAGCGGGCCCTACATCTCTAGCAGAAACAACATCGGGCTGGTTATAAACACAACATGTCATCACTGAGAGAGCGGGTCCTACATCTCTAGCAGAAACAACATCGGGCTGGTTATAAACACAACATGTCATCACTGAGAGAGCGGGCCCTACATCTCTAGCAGAAACAACATCGGGCTGGTTATAAACACAACATGTCATCACTGAGAGAGCGGGCCCTACATCTCTAGCAGAAACAACATCGGGCTGGTTATAAACACAACATGTCATCACTGAGAGAGCGGGCCCTACATCTCTAGCAGAAACAACATCAGCAACACACTCACCAGCGTTGTTGTTTATGTGACATGGACATGCTCCAGTTGATGCCATTGTGTGAAGACACACACCATGTAAGCACGAGCTGACAATAATCGACTGACTGTTTTTGACTGCTGTCATGTCAACACATATTCATTATAATGCCACTATTTATTTTGTGCTGAACGTCACTATTTATCCAGCACACATTGCGCTTGTGATGTTTAGGCTACTGTTCAGGCTACTTCATCATTTGACCATGCGTCTTGCTGACCACGCGTCTTGCTGACCACGCGTCTTGCTGACCACGCGTCTTGCTGACCACGCGTCTTGCTGAACACGCGTCTTGCTGACCACGCGTCTTGCTGACCACGCGTCTTGCTGACCACGCGTCTTGCTGAACACGCGTCTTGCTGAACACGCGTCTTGCTGAACACGCGTCTTGCTGAACACGCGTCTTGCTGACCACGCGTCTTGCTGACCACGCGTCTTGCTGAACACGCGTCTTGCTGAACACGCGTCTTGCTGAACACGCGTCTTGCTGAACACGCGTCTTGCTGACCACGCGTCTTGCTGACCACGCGTCTTGCTGACCACGCGTCTTGCTGAACACGCGTCTTGCTGAACACGCGTCTTGCTGACCACGCGTCTTGCTGAACACGCGTCTTGCTGAACACGCGTCTCGCTGAACACGCGTCTCGCTGACCACGCGTCTTGCTGACCACGCGTCTTGCTGAACACGCGTCTCGCTGACCACACGTCTTGCTGACCACACGTCTTGCTGACCACGCGTCTTGCTGAACATGTGTCTTGCTGAACACGCGTCTTGCTGACCACGCGTCTTGCTGACCACGCGTCTTGCTGAACACGCGTCTCGCTGACCACGCGTCTTGGTGGTTGTGGTATATATAGATTTTTTGTCGTTCTAAAAAGAAGCCTTTACCGCATTCTGTTTCCTAGTTGTCATAACAAAGGCACTACACGAATAACATTTGTTGAACACTTTAATTTCTGGGTTTTCAGTGTTTTATTTTTTTTAACAAATAGCCTACAGTAACATAACTAATGAAAATGCTATTGTGTTAGTCGAAATATATATATTTTCATATTCTAATTTAGCCTTAATAAACACAACCAAATTATTATTTTTGCGATAGCATATATGAAAGGTATTAATTACACTGTTGTTGCTATCAGAATGACTGCTCATCAGCTCAAAGGGGGTCCTCGAGGCCCGTGCTGTTCTAGTGTTAAGGTAAGGGTTAACATTGGTGATAGGGTTAAAACAGAAAAAATAAAACCAGTGCTGAGAACTGGGATTGAACCCGCAATCCTCGAAGCCAGAGCACATGGTTTAAGCCCATCCTCTATCCCCATCCACAACACCCTAGCAAGTTGCTAGCTAGATGCTAATAGGCGCTCATGTTGCTCCTAGTGGACGGTGTTAAAGGCATCTCCCAGCGTCAATCTGGAGCGCTCCTCAATATGGTAACTCCAATCATATGATAATTTACACAGTAGCGTGGTGCAGGCCTCACTAATGATTCATGGTCATGTGTGGATCTTTTGATCAAATCAAACTTTATTTGTCACATGCGCCGAATACAACAAGTGTAGACTTTACCGTGAAAAGCTTACTTACAAGCCCTTAACCAACAGTGCAGTTCAAGAAGAGCCGAGCAGAGTTTACACACCAACAAAGACAAGCATAGAGGAAAGGAGGAAGAGAGAGGGATAGTGAAAGAGAAGAGGAACACTCCCAATCTCAAACCACTTCCTCTATCTCAGTCAAATAAAACATTAGCTAACACTCTGCTGTGTGTGTTTGTTGTTTGTGTGCGTGTGCGCGTGTGTGTGTGTGTGTGTGTGTGTGTGTGTGTGTGTGTGTGTGTGTGTGTGTGTGTGTGTGTGTGTGTGCGTGTGCGTGTGCGTGTGCGTGTGCGTGTGCGTGTGAGAGAGAACAAATGTAAAAAATATTATTGTTATTTAATCTGATTTAAAAAATATATATATTATGAGGGTGCAGCACCCGATGTCACAGGAAGGCCAAAAAGATCATCAAGGACAACAACCACCCAAGCCACTGCCTTTTCACCCCGCTATCATCCAGAAGGCGAGGTCAGTACAGGTGCATAAAAGCTGGGACCGAGAGACTGAAAAACAGCTTCTATCTCAAGGCCATCAGACTGTTAAACAGCCATCACTAACACAGAGAGGCTGCTGCCTACATACAGACTTGAAATCATTGGCTACTCTAACAAATGGATCATTAGTCACTTTAATAATGTTTACATATCTTACATTACTCATATCCCATGTATATACTGTATTTTATAATATCTATTGCATCTTGCCTATGCCGCTCGGTCATTGCTCATCCATATATTTATTTGTACCTATTCTTATTCCATCCCTTTCCTTAGATTTGTGTGTATTAGGTAGTTGTTGTGGAATTGTTAGATTACTTGTTAATATTGCTGCACTGTCGGAACTAGAAGCACAAGCATTTCGCTACACTCACAATAACATCTGCTTACCATGTGTATGTGACCAATAACATTTGATTTGACTTTAGACTAGACGTAACATAGTGGACGAAAATCCAGGACACTCAAATTAGTACAGCATATGTTTCGTTTGGCATGGTTACAGTGCATAAGATGGAAGGTTTCTAAATGCAAAAAAAAAGGAGGGTGGTTGGTCAGGGTGGATGGGTCTAGCAACCCAAATGTTGCGTGTTTTACTCTCATCACAGACAACTTTAGCATTTTAACTAATTAACAACTTTGCAACTAATTACTACTTTTTCACTACTTTGCAACTACTTAGCATGTTAGCTAACCCTTCCCCTAACCTTAACTCCTAACCCCTAATCCCTAGCCAAGCTAATGTTAGCCACCGAGCTAACGTTAATATTAGCGTTAGCCACCTACGTAGCTAACATATCCTATGAATAACATATCCTATGATAACATATCCTATCCTATGGCCAGGTCGCAGTTGCAAATGAGAACTTGTTCTCAACTAGCCTACCTGGTTAAATAAAGGTGATATTTAAAAAAATGAATTGTAATTCATAACATATCATTCAAAATGGATGATGGACATACTAAACAAAACATAGCATACTAATTTGAGTGATTTTTGGGGGAGGACAGGTTTGTGGAAATGGCTGGAGCTGAATAGGTGGAAAGGTATTAACAACATTAAACAAAAGGTTACCATGTGTTTGATGCCATTCCATTTATTCCATTCCAGCCATTATTACTCGCCTCAGCTGCCTCCGCTTTTTCCATCTACCCCTGAGTCCAGGGTGCAAACGGATTCACTATGCTATGCTATCATCTCACACGTAGACTATGCACTAACGCAGCACATTCGTCCAAATTACAAAGCAAGATTGCATACGACCATACACAGTAAGCACACATGCCCCCCCCCTCTCTCTCTCTCACACACACACACACACACACACACACACACACACACACACACACACACACACACACACACACACACACACACACACACACACACACACACACACACACACACACACACACACACACACACACACACACACACACACACACACTCATGTCAGGTCTTTCCAGCCACGGAACAGAGTGACACTCACATGTGCTCCGCAGACAGTGGTGAGGTGCGCCTCCGTTTTGCTTGGAGAAGCAGAAAGCGATAGGAGCCAGGAGAATGGCAGGACTGGAGGGGAGGAGAGGGGGGGGGGGGGGGTGCGGATGGAGGGAGCTGGAGGGGGTGCAATAAGAGGCTTGAGTGGTTCTAGTAAATATTTATATTGCATTATGATAGCCAAAGCGTGAGAGTGAAAGAGAGAGAGAGGCAGAGAGGGAGAGTTATAGAGCGACCACCCCTTTATTAATATTATTCCACACCGCTAAGTTTAGCATTCAACACGTGTCGCCAGTGATGGAGCGAGAGAGTGAGGGAGGGATAGAGAGAGAGGTTGATGGTTGCTAGGTGACCGGGCGCATATACTGAATTTTAACAAAAGAACAGGGAACGGGGGAGAGAGAGAGGGAGGGAGAGAGGTAGAGAGAGATCGAAAAATTGAATACATGTAGAATATGTATTTAGATATATATTTTCAGGGGGGAAACACGCAAACGGATACCTCAAAAGGGAAGGATGTGAAAAGAATGGAGGGACGAAGGGAGCGAGGGGGGAAAGGCTAATGAAAAACAGTAAGTACATTTATTTTAATGAATTCGAGGTGCGGAGGTATTTCGTTCGTTTTTTTTTCTTCTGGTTTCTAGTTAAATTAATTGTGGTTAGGGGAGCGAAAGCCTGCTACGCGTCGTTGAGACGGGATTAGGGGGTGCGGGTGTAGGCATCTGTAGAGCCGCTCATGATAGAAAGATGGATGGAGAGGTGGAAAACGGCCGGCGCGCGGAGCTTTGACCCCTCTGTCATTGCTGCGCGTGAACACTCACGAGCTCTTATACCCCTCAACGCATAGGCTATCTTGGCTATCGTAGGTTATATAGATACCATATATCTATATATCTATATATACCACATACTTGTTCAGCAGTTTTCTAGGACTTGCATAAATGCCTGCGGATTTATCAATTGAAGTGTATTCTTAGGCGACTGTGTGTTTGCTGTGCGTGTGTCTGTGTGTGTGTGTGTGTGTGTGTGTACCCACCGTCTTGATCTTAGCTACAGCTTTCAGTAAGATTGTCGATCAATCTTCACTCGATCTATTTATATCTCCGCACGGCAAGCTAGGATGGGGAATAGTTAAGACCCCTGCATGCCGAGGTACAGCAGTGGTACAACGCCTGTCATTCTCCTTATTTTCACCAATGTATTTGTACTCAAACACTTGACTAAATTACCAACGGCAGTGGAAATATTATGTTTTTTAGCTGAGTGCGAGCTCAGTTGTTGTCTTGGTAAGATTTCTAAATTTACATCCTCATGTTTTTATCCCTTTTGGTCCATAAATCACTTTAGTTCCTAGCATGACTTTATTAGTGGACTATAGCTAAGGTAAACATAAATTAAGGCCCAAATGTAAGGCTAGAACCAGAAACTAGAGCTGGAACTCTGTAGCCAGAGTGGAGAGAGAGTATCTGACCTGTGTGAGAGATGGCGTTGCATATCACAGATGTGCTGCAGTGTTTCTGGTTGCCATATCAAACTGAAACTCATTGGGATGCGCTGTTCAAGTGTTGCATTATGTTGATGGAAAACAGCATTTTCTCTATAGGCCTACATTCACGTGTGTGTATTTGTAGTAGTCTAGATGTGGGTTCTGATAAGAGCAGTTTCCACTTGTTTAGATTGTCAAGCTGGTATCCATCCCCATGGACTATGTTCTCATTATTCCTTTATGTTATGTTTGTGCAACTTAAACTTGGCGTACATGCTCATCTGCATAACACACACACACACACACACACACACACACACACACACACACACACACACACACACACACACACACACACACACACACACACACACACACACACACACACACACACACACACACACACACACACACACACACACACAACCATGCACAGACACACTGCAGCAGCAGAGGAATGCATTTGTTGGGGTAATGCGTTGCCTTCAGTGTCAATACATCTTCCTCTCTACCATTCTGTCATACTGTCGCCCACAGAGAGCGCTACTGTACCAGCTGTGAACATGGGAACGGGGAGGAGGACAGAGGGAGAGAGGATTGGGGAAGAGAGGTGAAGTGAAGAAAGAGAGAGACAGAAGGTGTAAATAAAGGTGGAGGTGAATATGGGAAAAGACAGCAGAGAGAGGGAGAGGGGAAGAGAAGGTAGAGGAGGAGAGTCAGAGGGAGAGGGGAAGAGAAGGTAGAGGAGGAGAGTAAGAGGGAGAGGGGAAGAGAAGGTAGAGGAGGAGAGTCAGAGGGAGAGGGGAAGAGAAGGTAGAGGAGGAGAGTCAGAGGGAGAGGGGAAGAGAAGGTAGAGGAGGAGAGTCAGAGGGAGAGGGGAAGAGAAGGTAGAGGAGGAGAGTAAGAGGGAGAGGGGAAGAGAAGGTAGAGGAGGAGAGTCAGAGGGAGAGGGGAAGAGAAGGTAGAGGAGGAGAGTCAGAGGGGGAGGGAAAGAGAAGGTAGAGGAGGAGAGTCAGAGGGAGAGGGGAAGAGAAGGTAGAGGAGGAGAGTCAGAGGGAGAGGGGAAGAGAAGGTAGAGGAGGAGAGTCAGAGGGGGAGGGGAAGAGAAGGTAGAGGAGGAGAGTCAGAGGGAGAGGGGAAGAGAAGGTAGAGGAGGAGAGTCAGAGGGAGAGGGGAAGAGAAGGTAGAGGAGGAGAGTCGGAGGGAGAGGGGAAGAGAAGGTAGAGGAGGAGAGTCAGAGGGGGAGGGAAAGAGAAGGTAGAGGAGGAGAGTCAGAGGGAGAGGGAAAGAGAAGGTAGAGGAGGAGAGGGAGAGGGAAAGAGAAGGTAGAGGAGGAGAGGGAGAGGGAAAGAGAAGGTAGAGGAGGAAAGGGAGAGGGAAAGAGAAGGTAGAGGAGGAGAGTCAGAGGGAGAGGGAAAGAGAAGGTAGAGGAGGAGAGTCAGAGGGGGAGGGAAAGAGAAGGTAGAGGAGGAGAGTCAGAGGGAGAGGGAAAGAGAAGGTAGAGGAGGAGAGTCAGAGGGGGAGGGAAAGAGAAGGTAGAGGAGGAGAGGGAGAGGGAAAGAAGGTAGAGGATGAGAGTCAGAGGGAGAGGGAAAGAGAAGGTAGAGGAGGAGAGTCAGAGGGGGAGGGAAAGAGAAGGTAGAGGAGGAGAGTCAGAGGGAAAGGGAAAGAGAAGGTAGAGGAGGAGAGTCAGAGGGGGAGGGAAAGAGAAGGTAGAGGAGGAGAGTCAGAGGGAGAGGGAAAGAGAAGGTAGAGGAGGAGAGTAAGAGGGAGAGGGAAAGAGAAGGTAGAGGAGGAGAGTCAGAGGGGTAGGGAAAGAGACGGTAGAGGAGGAGAGTCAGAGGGTGGAGGGAAAGAGAAGGTAGAGGAGGAGAGGGAGAGGGAAAGAGAAGGTAGAGGAGGAGAGTCAGAGGGGGAGGGAAAGAGAAGGTAGAGGAGGAGAGTCAGAGGGAGAGGGAAAGAGAAGGTAGAGGAGGAGAGTCAGAGGGAGAGGGGTCAGCTGGAAATGAATATCCTAGAGGGGACATAGTTGGAGGGGGAGGGGTCAGCTGGAAATGAATATCCTAGAGGGGACATAGTTGGAGGGGGCGAGAGGAGAGATGAGAAGAATCGAGTCAATGTTTGTCTGCTTTTTTCTCCCTCTCCGCTCTTCATCAATTTCACCTCATTGATTCTTCTACTTTTTCACAGAACACCTTAGAGCTCTTCTCTATCCTTTCCCTTTGCGTCTCTCTTTTCTTCCTCCAATCCCCCTGTTTCTTCTTCCTAACCCCAGCAACCTGTCTCCCTCCTCTAATCCTACATCACACCTTCCTCTCTTTCTCCTTTCCTTTCATCCATCCCTTTCATACAATATTAGAGAGACTAACCCAAATCCCACCCACCCAAACCACCCAACATTCCACTCCCTGTTCTTTTTAATACCATTAATTAAGGTAAAGCTCGTTAACATAGAACATCAGTTGGTCTTTAACGAGATCAGAGACTGGTGTTTTGGAGCGATTGCAGTACTTCCCTCTACCCATGCTCTCTTGTGGATTGGCTTGGCCGCTATTAATAAACAGCATGCTAATTGACATAGCACACAGGGAGAGGGAGGCTACACTGTACTCTACTGTATTGTACTGTACTGTAGTACATGGCTGGGCTGGCTGCACGGTTCATACACACTGACAGATACATGCAAGGACAAACAAGGAACCAGGATGGATGGACACCACATACACAATACAGACAGACAGACGTGTAGACAGAGCACACAGCTGCACAAGGCTAAACAGAGTACATAGACACACACACACGCGGACACACACACACACACACGCGGACACACACACACACACACGCGGACACACACACACACACACACACACACACACACACACACACACACACACACAGACCCAGCAGGTGTGTTTTGGTGTTGAGAGTTGGCCTCAAGCATGGCTGCACATGACTGCATGTTTGGTGCGGTGCAGCGTTTTGCAGCAGTGTGGTGTGGTCCCTCATGATGATGGATGGGGCAGGAAATGACAGCATAAGTGGTTATTAAAAAGAGGAAATGGAGGCATTTCTAAAAGCGATGTTACCCTCTGTCTGCAGCCCGTGCCGTGTGTCACCCTCCACTGTGTCATTGCTCCAGCTCAGACACACTCCCAGGGCCAGGATCTATGGCCACTTTCACTAAACCTCACTACTGGCTCCATGCCTCGGGGCTTGACAATGGAAATGCAGTGGACTGAGTGGCAGCAATCTTTGTGATCAACCCCATATTCAGATTCAGTGAAGCTGGAACCAGGGGCCAGCGGGATATTCACTGTCATGTATCAGTCTCGTGGACAGATTGCTCAGTATTTGAACCAGGTGTACAGTTTGTAACCCAGATTGTAAGGGGGATAAAACACCAACAAACAAAGGGAAGAAATTATATGTTCATCATCCCATCTTCCTTTACACTTACCCTGATGACCTCGTCCTTCTCAGAACCTCATGGTTCTAATGACCGTCTTTAATTCTCTCTGTCACAAACAGGTGCTAATGCTTAATAAACCAAATCCATACATACTATAGTGTTATTTTCCCCAGAACAAAGAGCCCCTTTTCCTTTTCCAGAGTGAATGAAAGACAAAAGGAAGAAGGAAAGGCAGAGTAAAGAATGGGAAGAAAAAGCAGAATAAAGACAATGGGAAGGATGATGGCTGAAGGCAAAGTGTTGATCAGGACACTGTCATGTTATTAGCTTTGTGTTTCCTCTTGTCCCCTCCCTATCAACGGGACTGTGGCAAACTTTGTCAAGGTGCAAACAACATTTAAATCTACCCCCCCCCCAAAAAAAAAGACAGTTGATGACACTATGTCCTCCTGCTTCTAACGTCACACAATCACACACTGATGAGAGTGTACAGTAGCAGTAGCTAATTGTCATCACATTGATGGGGTGTGAGAAATGCACAGCAGGATGGTCCAGTCAAGTCCATGACAGCTCCTTCAGCAACCGGCAGACCTGGAGCCCCTGAGAACACAGAGGAGGGTGGATCTCACCTCAGCTCTATCTCCTGCTGGCTGCTCTGACATACTCCACTGGACCTCATGAAGGCCAGTCATCACCTTTTGGACGTTGGCTGTGAGAAATAGACACAAGTATGTGCGTTTGCATGTGCTATCGTGTAGGGCTGGGAATTGCTAGAGACCTCACGATACAATATTATCACGATACTTATTGTCAAAACAATACGATCGTCCAAAAATAATATCCCTACATGTAAGTATCAATGTTTTCCCCCATCGCTATTAGTCAGTGTGAGAGTGTCCTTTTGTTGAAGGCAGGTCATCATCACTTGGACTTTCGGCGTGAGAAATACACGTGTGTATGTGTGTTAGTCAGTGTGTGTGAGAGTGTGTACATACGCTGAAGGAGTTACTGGATGAAGGCATGTCATCACTTGTATGTGTGTGTTAGTCAGTGTGTGTGAGAGTGTGTACATACGCTGAAGGAATTACTGGATGAAGGCATGTCATCACTTGTATGTGTGTGTTAGTCAGTGTGTGTGAATCTTTGTGGAAGGTGGTCATCACTTTTGGGTGTTAGAAATGATACACAACAGCAACATGACTGAACAGGGAAAGCCATTCTCACCATCAGCTCTCAGAGTGAGAGAGAGCACTGGGCATTGTTATGAAATGCTTGATCTAAATTAGGCCCACAGAACTTTACCTACGGAGCAGCGTCTTCTATGGAGGAACTTTGAATGTCTTTGAACGTCTGAGAGTTGGCTTAAAGTTGGACCAGAGGGGCCTCCCGGGTGGCGCAGTGGTCTAGGGCACTGCATCGCAGCGCTAGCTGTGCCACCAGAGACTCTGGGTTCGCGCCCAGGCTCTGTCACAGCCGGCAGCGACCGGGAGGTCCGTGGGGCGACGCACAATTGGCCTAGCGTCGTCCGGGTTAGGGAGGGTTTGACCGGTCGGGATATCCTTGTCTCATCGTGCACCAGCGACTCCTGTGGCGGGCCGGGCGCAGTGCGCGCTAACCAAGGTAGCCAGGTGCACGGTGTTTCCTCCGACACATTGGTGCGGCTGGCTTCCGGGTTGGAGGCGCGCTGTGTTAAGAAGCATTGCGGCTTGTTTGGGTTTTGTTTCGGAGGGCGCATGCATTTCGACCTTCGTCTCTCCCGTACAGGAGTTGTAGCGATGAGACAAGATAGTAATTACTAACAATTTGATACCATGAAATTGGGGAGAAAAGGGGGTTTAATATATATATATATTTTTTAAATTAATAAAAATAAAGTTGGACCAGAGCTAGCTAGCTAACTAGCTAACAAGCGTGTGTTTTCAGAGCGGCAGCAGAATAAAAATCACGTGTTACCTCTTTGTAGTTAATACATCCAATGTGGAACGTGGAAAGTGTAGTATCCACAACTAGCATTGAAAAAATAAATTATTCTCTAATAAAAAATCTCTCCCTAATTTCTGAGTCAGTAGGATACAGTAGACTTTGCTTTGGAGGGTAGGGGGCAGGTTGACTACACACACTGGTTAAGGTTTTTAGCTGGCAGGCACATACTGGGACACGTTTCTGGGTGACAGTGTGAGGGGTTTGCATATGCGCCTTGTTGCGTTTTTTTGTGGGACTGAAAAAAATGCCCGGAACGTAAAATAACAGTACAGATCACTTTCGTTCGCGGTTCTGATTCTTTTCCTTTAAAAATGTCTTTATTTTCTGGTTTTCGGTTCTGTTCCCTGAACCGGTTTGAACCCCTGCAAACCAGTAATATACATTTCTGTGATTATCAACACCAGCTATGTATCAACATGTTGTGTTAGGTGGAATTGCATTCAATTTAGGAGCTGATTTCGTTTTTTGTCATTTAAATCCGCTCCCGCAGGCATGCTCTATTTCCTGTGAGTGTCATTTGTGTGTGTGTTTGTGTGTGTGTGTCTGTGTTTGTGTGTCTGTGTTTGTGTGTGTGTGTGTGTGTGCGTGTGTGCAAGTTTGTGTGTGTGTACGGTAATGTCTGTGTGTTAGAAATGTGTCAAATTAGAAGGGTTGATGTTTCTCTGTTCCAGTTCATTTAACAATGATCAATAAATGTGTGTTTGTTTGGGGGGAGGTGGGTGTGTGTGTATGTTTCCTTAACATATAGTAAATCAGTGTGTCCTTGTTATTTCTAAGGACAGATAACAGTGTGACTCTGTGTTATATAGTGTGTTTAACATCAGGCGTTTCTTTACCATTAGCTGGTTGTGATGTTGAGTGTTTTAGCTCAGGGATGTCAGACCCCATTCCTCAGGGGCTTTACAGCATCTGCCACTGCTTCTGCTTTTCATTCCAGCCTTTTAATTAGTGGCTGATGTCGACCTGGCTAGGAGAGTGAACTGTCTAGCCAATCAATGCCTTTAATTGATGACGTAAGTGCTAGTGAGAAAAGGGAAGCAGCAGAGACGATGGCCCCTGAGGTTGCCCCCCCCCAGGTATAGTTGCTCTGGATCACGGTGTTTCTAGACCTCATATGAACCTGGAACTGGCAAGCTAGGCTCGGTTTCCGTCTACGACAGCTGAAATGACAATTAACATTTGAGAACAGACTAAATTGGTGTCAGCTGACCATTCGAGGGAGCTGTCACTAACGGTTGAGAAACGCTGGTGTAATAAATCCACTATAACCACTAATAGTGATGTGAAGATCTGTGCCTCAAGTCTCCCCTCCTGTGTCAGCAGGGTTCCTGTCCACCCTCTCTTTCAATTCAATTCAAAGGGCTTTATTGGCATGGGAAACATATGTTTACATTGCCAAATCAAGTGAAAAAGATAATAAACAGAAGTGAAATAAACAATAAAAATGAGCAGTTAACTTTACACTCACGGAAGTTCCAAAGGAATAGAGAGATTTCAAATGTCATATTATGACTATATACAGTGTTGTAATGATGTGCAAATAGTTAAAGTACCAAAGGGAAAATTAATAAGCATAAATATGGGTTTTATTTACAACGGTGTTTGTTCTTCACTGGTTACCGTTTTCTTGTGTCAACAGGTCACAAATCTTGCTGCTGTGATGGCAACTCTCTCTCTCTCTCTCTCTCTCTCTCTCTCTCTCTCTCTCTCTCTCTCTCTCTCTCTCTCTCTCTCTCTCTCTCTCTCTCTCAATTTCAATTCAATTCAATTCAAGGGGCTTTATTGGCATGGGAAACATGTGTTAACATTGCCAAAGCAAGTGAGGTAGATAATATACAAAAGTCAAATAAACAATACAAATGAACAGTAAACATTACACATACAGAAGTTTCAAAACAATAAAGACATTACAAATGTCATATTATATATATGCAGTGTTGTAACAATGTACAAATGGTTAAAGCACACAAGTTAAAATAAATAAGCATAAATATGGGTTGTATTTACAATGGTGTTTGTTCTTCACTGGTTGCCCTTTTCTGGTGGCAACAGGTCACAAATCTTGCTGCTGTGATGGCACACTGTGGAATTTCACCCAGTAGATATGGGAGTTTATCAAAATTGGATTTGTTTTCGAATTCTTTGTGGATCTGTGTAATCTGAGGGAAATATGTCTCTCTAATATGGTCATACATTGGGCAGGAGGTTAGGAAGTGCAGCTCAGTTTCCACCTCATTTTGTGGGCAGTGAGCACATAGCCTGTCTTCTCTTGAGAGCCATGTCTGCCTACGGCGGCCTTTCTCAATAGCAAGGCTATGCTCACTGAGTCTGTACATAGTCAAAGCTTTCCTTAAGTTTGGGTCAGTCACAGTGGTTAGGTATTCTGCCACTGTATACTCTCTGTTTAGGGCCAAATAGCATTCTAGTTTGCTCTGTTTTTTTGTTAATTCTTTCCAATGTGTCAAGTAATTATCTTTTTGTTTTCTCATGATTTGGTTGGGTCTAATTGTGCTGTTGTCCTGGGGCTCTGTGGGGTGTGTTTGTGTTTGTGAACAGAGCCCTAGGACCAGCTTGCTTAGGGGACTCTTCTCCAGGTTCATCTCTCTGTAGGTGATGGCTTTGTTATGGAAGGTTTGGGAATCGCTTCCTTTTAGGTGGTTGTAGAATTTAACGGCTCTTTTCTGGATTTTGATAATTAGTGGGTATCGGCCTAATTCTGCTCTGCATGCATTATTTGGTGTTCTACGTTGTACACGGAGGATATTTTTGCAGAATTCTGCATGCAGAGTCTCAATTTGGTGTTTGTCCCATTTTGTGAAATCTTGGTTGGTGAGCGGACCCCAGACCTCACAACCATAAAGGGCAATGGGCTCTATGACTGATTCAAGTATTTTTAGCCAGATCCTAATTGGTATGTTGAAATTTATGTTCCTTTTGATGGCATAGAATGCCCTTCTTGCCTTGTCTCTCAGATCGTTCACAGCTCTGTGGAAGCTACCTGTGGTGCTGATGTTTAGGCCGAGGTATGTATAGTTTGTGTGCTCTAGGGCAACGGTGTCTAGATGGAATTTGTGGTCCTGGCGACTGGACCTTTTTTGGAACACCATTATTTTGGTCTTACTGAGATTTACTGTCAGGGCCCAGGTCTGACAGAATCTGTGCAGAAGATCTAGGTGCTGCTGTAGGCCCTCCTTGGTTGGTGACAGAAGCACCAGATCATCAGCAAACAGTAGACATTTGACTTCGGATTCTAGTAGGGTGAGACCGGGTGCTGCAGACTGTTCTAGTGCCCGCGCCAATTCGTTGATATATATGTTGAAGAGGGTGGGGCTTAAGCTGCATCCCTGTCTCACCCCACGACCCTGTGTGAAGAAATGTGTGTGTTTTTTGCCAATTTTAACCGCACACTTGTTGTTTGTGTACATGGATTTTATGATGTCGTATGTTTTACCCCCAACACCACTTTCCATCAATTTGTATAGCAGACCCTCATGCCAAATTGAGTCAAAGGCTTTTTTGAAATCAACAAAGCATGAGAAGACTTTGCCTTTGTTTTGGTTTGTTTGGTTGTCAATTAGGGTGTGTAGGGTGAATACATGGTCTGTTGTACGGTAATTTGGTAAAAAGCCAATTTGACATTTGCTCAGTACATTGTTTTCATTGAGGAAATGTACGAGTCTGCTGTTAATGATAATGCAGAGTATTTTCCCAAGGTTACTGTTGACGCATATTCCACGGTAGTTATTGGGGTCAAATTTGTCTCCACTTTTGTGGATTGGGGTGATCAGTCCTTGGTTCCAAATATTGGGGAAGATGCCAGAGCTAAGGACGATGTTAAAGAGTTTTAATATAGCCAATTGGAATTTGTTGTCTGTATATTTGATCATTTCATTAAGGATACCATCAACACCACAGGCCTTTTTGGGTTGGAGGGTTTTTATTTTGTCCTGTAACTCATTCAAGGTAATTGGAGAATCCAGTGGGTTCTGGTAGTCTTTAATAGTTGATTCTAGGATTTGTATTTGATCATGTATATGTTTTTGCTCTTTATTCTTTGTTATAGAGCCAAAAAGATTGGAGAAGTGGTTTACCCATACATCTCCATTTTGGATAGATAATTCTTCGTGTTGTTGTTTGTTTAGTGTTTTCCAATTTTCCCAGAATTGGTTAGAGTCTATGGATTCTTCAATTACATTGAGCTGATTTCTGACGTGCTGTTCCTTTTTTTTCCGTAGTGTATTTCTGTATTGTTTTAGTGATTCACCATGGTGAAGGCGTAGACTCAGGTTTTCCGGGTCTCTATGTTTTTGGTTGGACAGGTTTCTCAATTTATTTCTTAGATTTTTGCATTCTTTATCAAACCATTTGTCATTGTTGTTCATTTTCTTCGGTTTTCTATTTGAGATTTTTAGATTTGATAGGGAAGCTGAGAGGTCAAATATACTGTTAAGATTTTCTACTGCCAAGTTTACACCTTCACTATTGCAGTGGAACGTTTTACCCAGGAAGTTGTCTAAAAGGGATTGAATTTGCTGTTGCCTAATTGTTTTTTGGTAGGTTTCCAAACTGCATTCCTTCCATCTATAGCATTTCTTAATGTTACTCAGTTCCTTTGGCTTTGATGCCTCATGATTGAGTATTGCTCTGTTCAAGTAGACTGTGATTTTGCTGTGGTCTGATAGGGGTGTCAGTGGGCTGACTGTGAACGCTCTGAGAGACTCTGGGTTGAGGTCAGTGATAAAGTAGTCTACAGTGCTACTGCCAAGAGATGAGCTATAGGTGTACCTACCATAAGAGTCCCCTCGAAGCCTACCATTGACTATGTACATACCCAGCGTGCGACAGAGCTGCAGGAGTTGTGACCCGTTTTTGTTGGTTATGTTGTCATAGTTGTGCCTAGGTGGGCATATGGGGGAGGGAATGCTGTCACCTCCAGGTAGGTGTTTGTCCCCCTGTGTGCTGAGGGTGTCAGGTTCCTGTCCAGTTCTGGCATTTAGGTCGCCACAGACTAATACATGTCCCTGGGCCTGGAAATGATTGATTTCCCCCTCCAGGATGGAGAAGCTGTCTTCATTAAAGTATGGGGATTCTAGTGGGGGGATATAGGTAGCACACAGGAGGACATTTTTCTCTGTTAAGATCATTTCCTTTTGAATTTCTAGCCAAATGTAAAATGTTCCTGTTTTGATTAATTTAATGGAGTGAGTTAGGTCTGCTCTATACCAAATTAGCATTCCCCCAGAGTCCCTTCCCTGTTTCACACCTGGTAGTTTGGTGGATGGGACTACCAGCTCTCTGTAACCTAGAGGGCAACCAGTGGGTCCGTCTCCTCTGTACCAGGTTTCTTGCAGGATGACAATGTCTGCATTACCGATTTCTTTGGTGAAGTCCGGGTTCCTGCTCTTTAGGCCAAAGGCAGATGACCTCAGACCTTGGATATTCCAGGATGATATAGTGAAGGCTTTTTGTTCCATAAAGTGTCCAATGTTGTTGGTCGGGGTTTGGCCTCAAGCCAGTAAGTGTGAGCAGAGCCTGCTGAGCATCTGGTACATGCCGTTGGCTTGGGCGAGTGTAAGAGTGGGGGTTGGGCCTGTTTGCCCGCTCACTACCTGGGCGTATGTGTGACTTCCATGTTGATGCCCTCTTTGCGGGGGTGGGGTGCATGGGGTGGGCAGGAGTGGCATGGGTCTGATCTGAGGGGGCCTAAATTGGGTGTGGGCATGGTTGATGTGGGGGGGGTGTGTAGGTCCAGGGGGGGGGGTCCTGGAGGTCTTGGAGGGTGTCTCACTGGTCTGGGTGGGGTGTCTATTGATCTGTTGCTCCTGTGTGAAGTGTTGGGGCTTCGTTTGAGAGCGATGTCCTTTAGAGTCCGGGCAAAGGTGAGCACTGCTGCCTTGTAGAGGTGGACCTGGTCATAGAGGCTGTTCAAGTCCAGGGTGGAGTGGTGTGCCAGAAAAACATTTGGTTTTGAGGCACAGTCACGGGAAATGCTTGCGTTTACCCGCTGTATTGTAGCAGGGTGGAAGTCTTTTCGTGGTAGCAGGGTGGAGATAACCACTTGTGCGTTGGGGAAAGTAGAAGAAGCTTTTTCAATCACTCCCTTCAGTGCTGTGGCCACCCTTTCCTGCTGTGCTCTCAGGTCGTTTGTGCCTGTGTGTATTATTATATGGCTAGGTGAGCCTAGTTTGTCCTCAAACAGAAGGTCTAGGGCGCGCTGGGTGTTTGGACACCAGAGTTTAGACACACTGTGTTTGGGAAAAAGTATTTTTTCTTCTATATATTTCCCATTTGAGTCCATAAGAAGGACAATCTGTGTCTTGTGTTTGTCCTCAGTGGGTGTGGGGGGGTTGTCAGGAGGGCTATCAGGGTGGCTGACAGGGGGGGTGCTCAGAGGGGGTGAGAGCTGCTGGGCTTGGGGTTTTTCTTTTGTCTGTTCTGTTGTGATGTCGTTTCTATGGTCAGGGTCTGGTGTGGACTGTTCTGCTGTGGTGTCGATACTTTTGTAGGGTGCTGAGGTGGGCTGTTCTGCTGGCGTCTCTGTGGGGATGGCCACCTCCCTAGTGGGTTGTTCTCTGTCACATGCCATCCCCCTCAACCTCTCCTCCAGCAGTCTGATCCTCTCCTCCATCCCCCTCTCCCTCTCCTCCTGTAGTCTGATCCTCTCCTCCATCCCCCTCTCCCTCTCCTCCTGTAGTCTGATCCTCTCCTCTAGTGCTCTGTTCTTCTCCTGCTCCTGCTCTTTCTCCTGTTGATGTTGTCTCACCACTGTCCATAGTGCAGATATATCTCTCTCCACCTCCAGCTCTCCAGGTCTGGTTAAGGGGGTGTTGTTGTGCTGGACTGTTGTCTGGGTCTGTGCTGACTGGAGTGTAATCACCTGCTGTTCCAGCTCCACCTGCCTTACCTCCAGCTGGGTGAATTTATCCTTCATTTCAATGAGGGAGAAGTACTCTGTACTGGGAGGTTGACTGTCTGCTGAGGGTTGCTCGTCTGTGGGGTTATATGGTGAAGAGGTTTGGTCTGACCCACTTGGGGTGGGGGTATCTTTATCAAGGGAGAGCTTCTCCTGCTGGGCTAATTCTTTGATTAGGTGAAAGTCCAGCTGAAACTGTTTGTGGTTGCCCTGTACAATTACTGTTCCAGACTTATAGAGATTTATATTAGCTGACTCCTCGTCCTCGTTGTCAAGAATCCTGAGTTTCCACCCCTCGTTAACCCCCCCTCTCTTAACAGAGGGGTAGTGTGCTAATATAGCACTGTGCCATGCCTGGGGATGGTTTGTGTGGAAGATAAGGTTGCTGATGTTCCCATTTTTGTAATAGTCAGCAAAAAGTGTCTCTTGATTTTCCATAAGGAGCTTCATTTTGTGATCTTTTCTTGTCTTATCATTTTTTACATGCACAGGGTACTGTATTTTAATTACTTCTGAACAGCGGGAGGCAGCTTCCAAGGCCTCTCCATTTGTTTGGGGTAGACTATTCGACTCTCCTGCCATTGTTGGGCTAATGGGCTTTGACACCTCTCACTTGACACTTAAGTGCTAGTTGAAGCTGTATCAAGCTTGGCAGAGTTATGTTACTATTCAGTCCTTATAAAGTAGTGTCATGTATTTTTCTTCTTGGCTTTTGGAAATCAAATATAGTTTCAGACTAGACATTACTCCTCAGTTCCAGGTTGGGTGGTGTTCTCAGGTTTCTGTTGTTTTCCAGAGAATTTGCTGTATAGAATAATTAATCCTTGGTAGATGTGAACCATTCAGGTGATTCCGTAAATCCTTCCAAAATCAGGTTGTAGGTTTTGAGTTTTGATTTGAAGTGAGGGTTATGTTGTAGAGGGTAGCATCCTGTATGTGTTCTTGACAAAAAATCCAAGTTTATCTAACTCTAAATGTATCTTTTTTAAAGAAAATGCAGGAAAGTGCAGGAGCTCATCTGACCCTGACCTCTCTCTCTCTCTCTCTCTCTCTCTCTCGGTCTCTCTCTCTCTCTCTCTCTCTCAATATTTAATTGATTTTTCACAGTAACAGACTATGATGCAGAATTCTACAGTCATTTAATGGGGATTTTGGAGATGGTGAAATTGTCGATAAGTTTATTTTTCCATAATAATTTATTAACAGAAATCTGTTAAATTTCCATTTGTCTTCCTCTCTAGTTCTAAAGTGTCGTAACTCTGTTCCACTTTATTCCCCCTCAATTTAACTCCTGGATCTCTGATCAGTGGAAGGATCAATGGAAGGTATCTATTCACATAAATAGTGAGCAGAGTTCTAGAGGGCCATTCAAGCTCCCTGGTGATGAAGGCTAAATGAAGCTAAAACACATTTGTTTTACTGATGAGAGAAACACCGTAGTATCGGCCTTCTATTGTCCTCCAAGATAACCAGAATGTCTTTCTTATATCCAGTCCATTCTTCATTTCCTGCCCAGTGGGCTGCCAGGTACAGTAAACACACTATGCTAGACATCTGTTGCGCTGGATGGACATTTATAGATATTATGTAAAGAATACACATTAAGTTTCACACATTTGGTTCCATTGTAGTGAATAGGCAGTGTTGGGTATTGAATGTGTCTCTGCAACAAACGCCAGCCCTCCCTTCCCAGTCCCTCCAGCTCAGCTCAGAACCTGAAGCATTGGAGGGGGTCAGGGAGGGAAAATGACTTCCTTTAAAACACACGTAGTAAGATATTCCAGCAGGTCATATGTTATAAGGACATCTTGACAGAGGGATTTCAACCAAAAAACGATATATATGTAAATCGAGTAAATGATGTGGCATTATAGTCAACTTGGGAAGGAATGGATGCTGGGGAGTGTGGAGGGACGGGCTGTGTGCATTACAGTGGTAGTCAGTCTCGTGCCTCTCTACTGTATTGCATGTCTGAGCTCTGGAGAATAATATTTACTACTGTACTCTACCAGCCTCCCTTACAGCCGGCAGTGATATTGACCCTGGTATTGGCAGAGTGTACCTCCACTTTTATAGTCATCTTTATATGTCCTGGTGGAATACAATGTTGTTTGTCACAGCATATTGTTGTATATTGAAAGTGATTTACATTTGTATCCATAGACAAACAGTGTTATTATCCAGGAATTGGCAGAGAGAACAAGTGAGAGAGAGTGAGAGAGATAGAGAGCAGCAATGTTCTACGCTTCTTATACAGCCCATTATAATAAACCTCTACGCTTCTTATACAGCCCATTATAATAAACCTCTATGCTTCTTATACAGCCCATTATAATAAACCTCTATGCTTCTTATACAGTCCATTATAATAAACCTCTATGCTTCTTATACAGCCCATTATAATAAACCTCTAGGCTTCTTATACAGCCCATTATAATAAACCTCTATGCTTCTTATACAGCCCATTATAATAAACCTCTAGGCTTCTTATACAGCCCATTATAATAAACCTCTAGGCTTCTTATACAGCCCATTATAATAAACCTCTAGGCTTCTTATACAGCCCATTATAGTAAACATCTAGGCTTATTATACAGTCCATTATAATAAACCTCTAGGCTTCTTATACAGCCCATTATAATAAACCTCTAGGCTTCTTATACAGCCCATTATAATAAACCTCTAGGCTTCTTATACAGCCCATTATAATACACCTCTAGGCTTCTTATACAGCCTATTCTAATAAACATCTAGGCTTCTTATACAGCCCATTATAATAAACATCTAGGCTTCTTATACAGCCCATTATAATAAACCTCTAGGCTTCTTATACAGCCCATTATAATAAACCTCTAAGCTTCTTATACAGCCCATTATAATAAACCTCTAGGCTTCTTATACAGCCCATTATAATAAACCTCTAGGCTTCTTATACAGCCCATTATAATAAACCTCTAGGCTTCTTATACAGCCCATTATAATAAACCTCTAGGCTTCTTATACAGACCATTATAATAAACCTCTAGGCTTCTTATACAGCCCATTATAATAAACCTCTAGGCTTCTTATACAGCCCATTATAATAAACCTCTAGGCTTCTTATACAGCCCATTATAATAAACATCTAGGCTTCTTATACAGTCCATTATAATAAACATCTAGGATTCTTATACAGCCCATTATAATAAACCTCTAGGCTTCTTATACAGCCCATTATAATAAACCTCTAGGCTTCTTATACAGCCCATTATAATAAACCTCTAGGCTTCTTATACAGCCCATTATAGTAAACATCTAGGCTTATTATACAGTCCATTATAATAAACCTCTAGGCTTCTTATACAGCCCATTATAATAAACCTCTAGGCTTCTTATACAGCCCATTATAATAAACCTCTAGGCTTCTTATACCGCCCATTATAATACACCTCTAGGCTTCTTATACAGCCCATTCTAATAAACATCTAGGCTTCTTATACAGCCCATTATAATAAACATCTAGGCTTCTTATACAGCCCATTATAATAAACCTCTAGGCTTCTTATACAGCCCATTATAATAAACCTCTAAGCTTCTTATACAGCCCATTATAATAAACCTCTAGGCTTCTTATACAGCCCATTATAATAAACCTCTAGGCTTCTTATACAGCCCATTATAATAAACCTCTAGGCTTCTTATACAGCCCATTATAATAAACCTCTAGGCTTCTTATACAGCCCATTATAATAAACCTCTAGGCTTCTTATACAGCCCATTATAATAAATCTCTAGGCTTCTTATACAGCCCATTATAATAAACCTCTAGGCTTCTTATACATCCCATTATAGTAAACCTCTAGGCTTCTTATACAGTCCATTCTAATAAACCTCTAGGCTTCTTATACATCCCATTATAATAAACCTCTAGGCTTCTTATACAGCCCATTATAATAAACCTCTAGGCTTCTTATACAGCCCATTATAATAAACCTCTAGGCTTCTTATACAGCCCATTATAATAAACCTCTAGGGCTCTTATACAGGCCATTATAATAAACCTCATATCCAGATGGTAGCAGGAGATACATACATACTTATTATAAAAATACAGCAAATAATACATCATGGAATGATAGATATCCCCAGTTTGCCTAGTATACTGGTTCTTATTGAAATAATACAGCGTATTGTATTGTGTTGTATTGTGTTGTGTTGTGTGGAAGTGTGAGCTGCAGGATCCCCTGGGACTACATGAAGGCGGTTGACCTTACTCTTATTTATGACTGAACTCTCTGGGGGCTAGTAAAGCATTTGTAGCTGGCTGATGTTTTGTGAATGGTGTAATGATGAGTGTGTGTGTGTGTGTGTGTGTGTGTGTGTGTGTGTGTGTGTGTGTGTGTGTGTGTGTGTGTGTGTTGTAGCATATAGATGTGCTTAATGGTACTTACTGAGTGTATTTTGGTGAGTGTTAATGTGAATCGCATGAGAATATGCAGGAGTTTATTTCTGAGACCTGTGTGCGTGTGTGTGCACGTGCTTGTGCGTGCGGGTGGGTGACTATGTGTGTGTACTATGAAGGCTGCTGTGACCTAGGCATTAAATGAAAGGCAGTAGTATAATGTCAGAGGGATATTACACATTGAGCCGTATGATAACACAGTGTGTCTCTGATCACAGGTGACTGGGTGAGCTCAGACACACACACACACGCACACATACACACACACACACACACACACACACACACACACACACACACACACACACACACACACACACACACACACACACACACACACACACACACACACACACACACACACACACACACACACACACACACACACACACACACACACACACACACACACACACACACACACACACACACACACACACACACACACACACCCCTCAACACACATAACTATGCACAGACACACTGCAGCAGCAGTGCAGCATTTTCTACATTGTAGAATAACAGTGAAGACATCAAAAATAGTCATTCTACATTTATTTAACTAGGCAAGTCAGTTAAGAACAAATTCTTATTTTCAGTGACAGCCTAGGAACAGTGGGTTAACTGCCTTGTTCAGGAGCAGAACAACGGATTTTTACCATGTCAGCTCAGGGATTCAATCTTGCAACCTTTCAGTTACTAGTCCAACTCTCTAACCACTAGGCTACCTACCACCTTGTGCTTGTGTGTGTGTGTGTGTGTGTGTGTGATGTGACACTCACTTATTGAATCATGTAGTAACCAAAAAAGTGTTAAACAAACCAAAATATAGTTTATATTGGAGATTCTTCAAAGTAGCCACCCTTTGCCTTGATGACAGCTTTGCACACTCTTGGCATTCTCTCAACCAGCTTCATGAGGTAGTCACCTGGAATTAATTTCAATTAGCAGGTGTGCCTTGTTAAAGGTTAATTTGTGGAATTGTTTTCCTTCTTAATGCGTTTGAGCCAATCAGTTGTGTTGTGACAAGTTAGGGGTGGTATACAAAGATAGCCGTATTTGGTAAAAGACGAAGTCCATATTATGGCAAGAACAGCTCAAATAAGCAAAGAGAAACGACAGTCCATCATTACTTTGAGACAAGAAGGTCCATTATCAGATTGTAGGTTCATTAACATTTCTGCACAGTTTTGATTTGGTTTTAGTCATTTGAAAGTATATTGAGGTGACCCCTCCCCCAGAAAAACAAAAAATCACCCGTGGGCCATATTGGACCCCATCTGTTTGACACCCGGCACCGTCTGTTTGACACCCCTGGGTTAGACAGCACTACAGTATCTTTCCTAGATTCATTGATGTTAAAATTATGACATAGGCCTCATTGATGTTAATGATATGACATAGGTTCTGCGTATGTGGAAATGCAAGGTTCAGAAATATTGATGTTATGACTATTGATGTAGTGCCTTTGGAAAAGTATTCAGACCCCTTGACTTTTTCCACATTTTGATATAAGTTACAGCCTTATTCTAAAATTCATTCAATAAATAAAAAATCTATAGCAATCTACACACAATACCCCATAATGACAAAGCTAAAACAGGTTGTTAGAAATAAAAATCAGAAAGACCTTTTTTACATAAATATTCAGACCCTTTGCGATGAGACTCTAAATTGAGCTCAGGTGCATCCTGTTTCCATTGATCGTCCTTGAGATGTTTCTACAGCTTGATTGGAGTCCACCTGTGGTAAATTCAATTGATTTGACTTGATTTGGAAAGGCTCACACCTGTCTATGTAAGGTCCTGCAGTTGACAGTGCATGTCAGAGAAAAAAACAAACCAAAGGAATTGTCCGAGGAGCTCCAAGATAGGATTCTGTTGAGGCACAGATCTGGGGAAGGGTACCAAAAAATGTCTGCAGCGTTGAAGGTTCCCAAGAACACAGTGGCCATCATTCTTAAATGGAAGAATTTTGAAACCAAGACCCTTCCTAGAGCTGCCTAGCCAAACTGAGCAAACGAGGGAGAAGGGCCTTAGTCACTCTGCCAGAGCTCTAGAGTTCCTGTGTAGAGATGTGAGAACCTTCCAGAAGGACAACCATCTCTACAGCACTCCACCAATCAGTTCTTTATGGTAGAGTGGCCAGACGGATACCACTCCTCAGTAAAAGGCACATGACAGCCCGCTTGGAGTTTGCCAAAAGGAACATAAAGGCTCTCAGACATGAGAAACAAGATTCCCTGGTCTGATGAAACCAAGATTGAACTCTTTGGTCTGAATTCTAAGGGTCACGTCGGGAGGAAACCTGGCACCATCCCTACGGTGAAGCATGGTGGTGGCAGCATCATGCTGTGGGGATGTTTTTCAGCGGCAGGGACTGGGAGACTAGTAAGGATCGAGTCAAAGATGAACGGAGCAAAGTGCAGAGAGATCCTTGATGAAGACCTGCTCCAGAGTGCTCAGGACCTCAGACTGGGGCGAAGGTTCACCTTCCAACAGGACAACTACCCTAAGCTCACAGCCAAGACAATGCAGGAGTGGCTTCGGGACAAGTCAACCCAATCCAACCTGACAGAGCTTGAGAGGATCTGCAGAGAAGAATGAGAGAAACTCCCCAAATACAGGTGTGCCAAGCTTGTAGCGTCATACCCAAGAAGACTTGAGGCTGTAATCGCTGCCAAATGTGCTTCAACAAAGTCCTGAGTAAAGGGTCTGAATGCTTATGTAAATGTGATATTTCAGTTTTTTTCTCAAAACCTGCTTTTGCTTCGTCATTATGGGGTATTGTGTGTCGATTGATGAGGGGGGAAAACGGTTTAATACATTTAGAATAAGGCTGTAATGTAACAAAATGTGGAAAAAGTCAAAGGGTCTGAATACTTTCTGAATGCCGTGTATACTCAGACTACTGAAAAGATCAAAGTTAAGATATGTTGAATTGGGACAGTGTTCTTTTGTTCTCCAGGGTTGAAGGTTACAGCATGTTGAAAACCTGAGGCTGAGGAATAGGCACTAGAAACAGGTGCTCGTATAAACATATACAGTGCCGGGAAAAAGTATTTGACCCCTTTCTGATTTTCTCTATTTTTTTATATTTTTGATACTGAATGTTATCACATCTTCAATTACAAGCAAAATGGATACTTGCTCACTTTTTACATTTAGTTAGCTAGGTTCATTAGCTACGTTTTCTATTACTGGATTTTTATATTGTTTCATTGACAAAGTTATGCAACACCCAATACCCCTGTGTGAAAAAGTTATACTCAATGAACATATACAGTATTTTTGCTTGTTAAAGGTTCTGAAGTGCTGGTGTGAGCGAGTCGAGTGTGGAGAGATAAACTATGGAGGAGTGGAGCTACGATATTGAGCTTAAACCTATATTATATTATTCATCTTCTTGCCAGAAGAAAACATCCAGTAAAGATCCAGACGTCGGTTTGAATTTCAGAACACTTTGTTGTCACATTAAGGTCTGTACACCCCAATCTAAAGTGTTCCACATAAACAAGTACCATCACATTGATGTGACTGTCTTAATCTGGTATTTAGCCCACGTCTAATTTACAAATGTAGTGTATTGTATTTCCCTGAGACGGCCTGGTGTCAGCGCAGGTTGATGGATGGCTACGTCGTTTGTCACTTGAATAGCTTGTGATGGGCATGGGGTCTGTGGCACAGCACAGAGCCGAACAACACAGCTCTTTACCATAACTGTTTACAGCCGTGCAGTAAAAACATCACTGCATTGTACAGTAGTTCTCCACCAGGAGTACAGACTGACCAGGGTGGACATTTTGTACAATGTGAAAGCAGCCTCTTGCTGGTACTGCTCTCACATGACAGAGATAGATTGGAGACTGTGTGTGTGTGTGTGTGTGTGTGTGTGTGTGTGTGTGTGTGTGTGTGTGTGTGTGTGTGTGTGTGTGTGTGTGTGTGTGTGTGTGTGTGTGTGTGTGTGTTTGAGAGAGAAAGAGTGAGTGAGTGAGTGAGTGAGTGGGTGAGTGAGTGAGTGAGCGAGCGAGTGAGTGGGTGGGTGAGTGAGTGAGTGAGTGAGTGAGTGAGTGAGTGAGTGAGTGAGTGAATGAATGAATGAGAGAGAGAGAGAGGGGATCTGTTCCATCAGAGAGGACACACTCCAGTGACTGTGATTGAAGTATGGGCCAATTAATACGAGGAGCATTAAGCTGCAGCTGCACTTTACTGTTCACTCCACTGCTGCTGCTGGACGGAGTTATTACCCCACATGACACTTTCATCTACCGAGAATTACTGTAGACTATACAGTGCATTCAGAAAGCATTTACACCCCTTGATTTCCCCCCACATTTTATTGTGTCATAAAAGTGGAATTAAAATGGATTTAATTGTTATTTTTGGCCAACGACCTACACAAAATACACAAAATATATATATATTTTTTAAATATACGAAAATGTTTAAGCTAATATATCTTGATTAGATAAGTATTCACCTCTGTGCTTAGCTGTATTTTGTTTATTTTTTCCTAAAAAAGTCCCTCGTCCTTGCCGATGACAAGCATACTCATAACATGATGCTGCCACCACCATGCTTGAAAATATGAAGAGTGTTACACAGTGATGTGCTGTGTTGGATTTGCCCCGAACATAACACTTTGTATTCTGGACAAAAAGTTCAATTCTTGCCACATTTTTTTGCAGTATTACTTACGTGCCTTGTTGCAAACATATGCATGTTTTGGAATATAATTTCTCTGTACAGGCTTCCTTCTTTCCACTCTTCCATTTAGGTTCGTATTGTGGAGTAACTACAATCTTGTTGATCCATCATTCTTATATCACAACCATTAAACTCTGTAAATGTTTTAAAATCAGCATTGGCCTCCTGGTGAAATCCCAGAGTAGTTTCCGTCCTCTCCGGCAACTGAGTTAGGAAGGACAATTTGTAGTGACTGGGTGTATTGATACACCATCCAAAGCCTAGTAAATAACTTCAACATGCTCAAAGGGATATTCAGCATCTGCTTTTTATTTTATACATCTACCAATCGGTTCAAAAACCTGCCTGGTCTTTGTAGTTGAATCTGTGCTCGATTGAGGGACCTTACAGATAATTGTATATGTGCGGTATAGAGATGGGGTAGTCATTCAAAAATCATGTTAACTAATATTATTGTGCGAGTGAGTCCATGCAACTTATGTGATTTGTTAAGCACATTGTTACTCCTGAACTTATTTAGACTTGCCATAACAAACGGGTTGAATACTTAGTGACTCAAGACATTTCAGCTTTTAATTGTTCATTCATTTCGAAAATGTTCGACAAACAAAATTCCCCTTTGACATTATGGTGTATTGTGTGTAGATCAGTGACACAAAATCTCAATTTAAATTCAGGCAGTAACACAACAAAATGTGAAACAATTAAAGGGGTGTGAATACTTTATGAAGGGACTTTACTACATCTACACTGCACATACAGGGGAACGTACAATTATTGGCACCATGATAAATATGACAAAAAAACACTAGAAAATAAATAATACAAATACTGAGCTATATTATATGTTCAAACAACTTGTTTAAATTATATTATGTTATACTAATACAATTGCTCAGAGAAATATATTTTTTTGAACAAGTAAAACAAATTATCTAAAAATTAATAATAATAAATTAAAAAAAATTGGCCCGTGTTTTCAATACGTTTCAATACCTCACCTTGTGAGGATAACAGCACTGCCCCTGTTTTCAATACCTCACGTTGTTTTATGAGATTGGAGAACACATTGGGAGGGTATTTCCAGATCCTTGATATCCTTCATCTGTGTTTATGGACTTCCCTTTTCAATTCAATCCACAGGTTTTCAATGGGGTTCAAGTGTGGAGATTGAGATGGCCATATCAAAATGTTGATTTTGTGGTCAATTAACCATTTTGGGGGGGATTTTTATGTGTGCTTGGGGTTATTGTCTTGCTGGAAGATTCACTTGCGGCCAAGTTTCAGCCTCCTGGCAGAGGCAATCAGGTTTTTTGGCTAAAATGTCCTGGTACTGCGTAAAGTTCATGATGTCGTTGAAATTAACAAGGGCCCCAGGACCAGTGGAAGCAAAATAGCCCCATAACATCAAAGATCCACCAACATAGTTTACAGCAGGAATGGGGTTATTTTCTTCCAATTCACACCACTGGTGTGCTTGGCCAAAGAGCTCTATTTTCATGTCATCTGACCATAGCACCTTTTCCAATCCAAGTGCCAATGCCGTTTAGCAGACTCCAGGAGTTTACATTTGCTGGATGACATGAACATAGAGCTCTTTAGCCACGCACAGTTTGACGACACAACGGTGGTAGGCCTGATCACAGACGGCGATGAGACAGCCTATAGGGAGGAGGTCAGAGACCTGTCAGTGTGGTGCCAGGACAACCACCTCTCCCTCAATGTCAGCAAGACAAAGGAGCTGATCGTGGACTACAGGGAACGCCCCCATTCACATCGACAGGGCTGTAGTGGAGCGGGTCTAGAGCTTCAAGTTCCTCTGTGTCCACATCACTAAGGATCTATCATTGTCCACACACACCAAAATAGTTGTGAAGAGGGCACGACAATGCCTCTTCCCCCTCAGGAGGCTGAAAAGATTTGGCATGGGCCCTCTGATCCTCAGAAAGTTCTACAGCTGCACCATTGAGAGTATCCTGACTGACTGCATTATCGCTGGGTATGGCAACTGCTTGGCATCTGACCACAAGGCGCTACAGAGGGTAGTGCTTACAGCCCAATACATCACTGGGGCCGAGCTCTCTGCCATCCAGGACCTCTATATCAGGTGGTGTCAGCGGAAGGCTCTAAAAATTGTCAAATACTCCAGCCACCCAACTCATAGACTGTTCTCGCAAGGCAAGCAGTACCGATGCACCTGGAACCAACAGGATCCTGAACAGCTTTTACCCCCAAGCCACACGACTGCTAAATAGTTAGTTAAATAGTTAACCAAATAGCTACCCAGACTAGCTGCATTTACCCTTTTTGCATAATGTTTTTGGCTCATCACATACACTGCTGCTACTGTTTTATATCTATCCTGTTGCCTAGTCACTTTATTCCTAGTTATATTTACTTTTCTATTATTTCTCTATTTTCTTTCTCTGCATTGTTGGGAAGGGCCAGTAAGTCAGCATTTCACTGTAAGTCTGCATCTGTTGTTTACCAAGCATGTGACAAATAGCATTTGATTTGATTTGGGTTTGGCATCGAAGGAATGCATTCCTACTGTAAAATATGGTGGTGTATATCTGATGTTATGGGGCTAGTTTGCTTCCACTGGTCCTGGGGCCCTTGTTAAAGTCAACGGCATCATGAACTTTAACCAAAGACCTGATTGCCTCTGCCAGGCACACATCAAAGTCCATAAAGAAATGGTTAATTGACCACAAAATCAACATTTTGCAATGGCCATCTCAGTCTCCGGACTTGAACGTGGTTTAAATTGAAGAGGGAAGTCCATGAGCGCAGACAAATGTTATCAAGGATCTGGAAATATTCTGTATAGAGGAATCAAATCAAAGCAGTTGCCGTACCAGGCGGCGATACAGCCCGACAGGATGCTCTCGATTGTGCATCTGTAAAGGTTTGTGAGTGCTTTTGGTGACAAGCCGAATTTCTTCAGCCTCCTGAGGTTGAACAGGCGCTGCTGCGCCTTCTTCACCACGCTGTCTGTGTGGGTGGACCAATTCAGTTTGTTCGTGATGTGTACGCCGAGGAACTTAAAACTTTCTACCCTCTCCACTACTGTCCCGTCAATGTGGATAGGGGGGTGCTCCCTCTGCTGTTTCCTGAAGTCCGCTCATCTCCTTTGTTTTGTTGACGTTGAGTGTGGGGATATTTTTCCTGACACCACACTCTGAGGGGCCTCACCTCCTCCCTGTAGGCCGTCTCGTCGTTGTTGGTAATCAAGCCTACCACTGTAGTGTCGTCTGCAAACTTGATGATTGAGTTGGACGCTTGCATGGCCACGCAGTCGTGGGTGAACAGGGAGTACAGGAGAGGGCTCAGATCGCACCCTTGTGGGGCCCCAGTGTTGATGATCAGCGGGGTGGAGATGTTGTTACCTACCCTCACCACCTGGAGGCGGCCCGTCAGGAAGTCCAGTACCCAGTTGCACAGGGCGGGGTCGAGACCCAGGGTCTCGAGCTTGATGACGAGTTTGGAGGGTACTATGGTGTTAAATGCTGAGCTGTAGTCGATGAACAGCATTCTCACATAACTATTCCTCTTGTCCAGATGGGTTAGGCAGTGTGCAGTGTGGTTGCGATTGCGTCGTCTGTGGACCTATTGGGGCGGTAGGCAAATTGGAGTGGGTCTAGGGTGTCAGGTAGGGTGGAGGTGATATGATCCTTGACTAGTCTCTCAAAGCACTTCATGATGACGGAAGTAAGTGCTACTGGGCGGTAGTTGTTTAGCTCAGCTACCTTAGCTTTCTTGGGAACAGGAACAATGGTGGCACTCTTGAAGCATGTTGGAACAGCAGACTGGGATAAGGATTGATTGAATATGTCCGTAAACACACCAGCCAGCTGGTCTGCGCATGCTCTGAGGACACGGCTGGGGATGCCGTCTGGGCCTGCAGCCTTGCGAGGGTTAACACGTTTAAATGCTTTACTCACGTCGGCTGCAGTGAAGGAGAGTCCGCAGGTTTTGGTAGCGGGCCGTGTCAGTGGCACTGTATTGTCCTCAAAGCGAGCAAAGAAGTTGTTTAGTCTGTCTGGGAGCAAGACATCCTGGTCCGCGACGAGACTGGTTTTCTTTTTGTAATCCGTGATTGACTGTAGACCCTGCCACAAACCTCTTGTGTCTGAGCTGTTGAATTGCGACTCTACTTTGTCTCTATACTGACGCTTAGCTTGTTTGATTGCCTTGCGGAGGGAATAGCTACACTGTTTGTATTCGGTCATGTTTCCAGTCACCTTGCCCTGGTTAAAGGAAGTGGTTCGCGCATTCAGTTTCGTTCAAATGCTGCCATCAATCCACGGTTTCTGGTTGGGGAATTTTTTAATAGTTGCTGTGGGTACGACATTGTCAATGAACTTGCTAATGAACTCGCTCACTGAATCAGCATATTCGTCAATGTTGTTGTTTGACGCAATGCGGAACATATCCCAATCCACGTGATCGAAGCAATCTTGAAGCGTGGAATCAGATTGGTCGGACCAGCGTAGAACAGACCTGAGAGCGGGAGCTTCCTGTTTTAGTTTCTGTCTATAGGCTGGAAGCAACAAAATTAAGTCGTGGTCAGCTTTTCCGAAAGGAGGGCAGGGGAGGGCCTTATATGCGTCGCGGAAGTTAGAATAACAATGATCCAGGGTTTTAACAGCCCTGGTAGCACAATCGATATGCTGATAGAATTTAGGGAGTCTTGTTTTCAGATTAGCCTTGTTAAAATCCCCAGCTACAATGAATGCAGCCTCAGGATATGTGGTTTCCAGTTTACATAGAGTCAAATAAAGTTATTTCAGGGCCATCGATGTGTCTGCTTGGGGGGGGGAATTTATGCGGCTGTGATTATAATCGAAGAGAATTCTCTTGGTAGATAATGCGGTCGACATTTGATTGTGAGGAATTCTAAGTCAGGTGAACAGAAGAACTTGAGTTACTGTATTTATTTTTTATTTTACCGTTATTTTACCAGGTAAGTTGACTGAGAACACGTTCTCATTTGCAGCAACGACCTGGGGAATAGTTACAGGGGAGAGGAGGGGGATGAATGAGCCAATTGTAAACTGGGGATTATTAGGTGACCATGATGGTTTGAGGGCCAGATTGGGAATTTAGCCAGGACACCGGGGTTAACACCCCTACTCTTACGATAAGTGCCATGGGATCTTTAATGACCTCAGAGAGTCAGGACACCCGTTTAATGTCCCATCCGAAAGACGGCACCCTACACAGGTGCACAGGTATGTTGTTATGATCACACCACGTCTTGTTAATCATAAGGCATACCCCCCCGCCCCTCTTCTTACCAGAAAGATGTTTGTTTCTGTCGGCGCGATGCGTGAAGAAACTAGCTGGCTGTACCGACTCCGATAGCGTGTCTCGAGTGAGCCATGTTTCCGTGAAGCAAAGAACATTACAGTCTCTGATGTCTCTCTGGAATGCTACCCTTGCTCGGATTTCATCAACCTTGTTGTCAAGAGACTGGACATTGGCGAGTAGTATGCTCGAGAGCGGTGCGCGATGTGCTCAGAAGACCGCTTTGTCTGTATTGTTTTGCCGGGTGGGATCTGATCCACTGTCCCGGGTGGTGGGCAAAACACAGGATCCGCTTCGGGAAAGTCGTATTCCTGGTCGTAATGATGGTGAGTTGACGTTGCTCAGCCTCCTGGCAGAGGCAATCAGGTTTTTTGGCTAAAATGTCCTGGTACTGCGTAAAGTTCATATCCAGTAGTTCCTCCCAACTGTATGTAATAAAACCTAAGATTACCTGGGGTACCAATGTAATAAATAACACGTAAAAAAACAAAATACTGCATAGTTTCCTAGGAACGCGAAGCGAGGCGGCCATCTCTGTCGGCGCCGGAAGTAGCGCCGACAGAGTGTAGTGATGGGAGACAGTAACATATCGCAATATTATTTTTGGATGATATTATATTGTTATTTCACTCCAAGTATCGATTTATTTTTTGGGTTTACTATCGGTAGCGTTAGCTAGCGCTAGTCAGCTGTACCTGCACCAAAATGCCAGTATTTTTCATCATAAAGCTACTGTATTTCTCCATCTTGTTTTTGAATAGTGAGCCAACATGTTTTAAGTACTTTTATTTCCCTGACTGATCAAAACTCTTATCTCTCTGCAGCAGACATATAGTGAGCAATATGTTTGTAACATCAAATCACAATAGAATCACAGTATCAAATCACAATACAGAATTGTGAGAATCGTGAGAATCACAATACATATCATATCGGCACCTAAGAAATGTTAATATTGTATTGTGAGGTCCCTGGTACCTACCAGATTGGATCTCCAGATTGGATCTCCAATCTCATAGAACATTTTAGAAAAAGTATTTTAGAAAAGTATTGAAAACAGGGTAATTTTGACCCGTGTCTTTTTGAAAAAGAAAATTATTTATTTTTAAACAAAATCTCTTTCTCTGACAATTGTACTAGTATAAAATATTTTTAGCATTCAATATAGCTCAGTATTTGTATTTTTTGGGTGGCAGGTAGGCTAGTGGTTAGAGCAGGGGTGTCAAACATACGGCCCGCGGGCCGGAACCGGCCCCCAAGGAGGTTCGATCAGGCCCGCAGGATAATTTGAAAGTGGAAAAAATGCATAAAAGACATGGAATTAATATTTTTAATTCGCTGCAATTCATGGATTATCCGCTAAGGGGCGCACTCTTTCCATCAGAGTAGAAGACAAGCCGCATCACTGAGACAGACTGAAAACAGCAGACGGTATCAATGCGCCATCTGCTGCTTGTTACGACGTTGTTAATACCTTGGTCTCTACCTCTCCGCTACACCCTCATTAGCCAAAATGTCGTTATCCAAACGGAGAAAAGTAGATAAGGAGTGTAGAATTTTCAAAGAAAAATGGACCACGTCCTATTTATTTACAGAGATGCATGGAAAACCTTCGTGCTTGGTGTGTTTGCAACAAGTTTCGGTATTGAAGGAATATAATATTCGACGCCACTACGAGACTCATCACAGCGAAAAATATGACGGCTTGCAAGGACAACTGAGAAGAGATAAGATTACCGAATTGCTGGCGGGTCTGAGGAAACAGCAGTCAACTTTCATCCAGAGCCGAGAAGTCAGTGAAGCAGCGGTAAAAGCCAGCTACCTAATTGCTAGCGAAATAGCATTAGCATCGAAGCCGTATTCCGACGGTGACTTTGTTAAACGATGCATGATGAAGGCGGCTGAACTTGTATGTCCCGAGAAGCGACAAGCTTTTGCCAATATTAGCCTGACGAGGAATACTATAGCAGAGAGGATTTCGGAACTATCGGCAGATTTAGACAGTCAATTGAAACAGCGAGTCAAGTCATTTATTGCATTTTCCGTGGCAATTGACGAGAGCACTGACATCACAGACGTGGCCCAACTGGCCATATTTATTCGAGGAGTTGATGAGACATTGACTGTTACTGAAGAGTTTCTTGAGTTGGTGCCAATGATGGACACCACAACAGCCGAGGACATTTTCGGCTCTGTCGTTGCTGCATTGGACAGAGTTGGAGTGGACTGGTCCCGCGCTGTCAGCCTGGCTACAGACGGCGCGCCATCCATGGTCGGAAAGAAAGCAGGTGTCGCGACAAAGTTCAAAGACAAAGTACAAGCCCTTAATGGAGGAGATCGTTTCTGGACATTTCACTGTATTTTGCACCAGGAGGCATTGTGTTGCAAGTTGCTGAAAATGGACCACGTCATGGAGGTGGTTGTTCGCACTGTAAATTTCATCCGGTCCAGAGGTCTGAACCATCGTCAGTTTGACAAACTTCTCAGCGACAGCAACATTACCCACAGCCTGCCATACCACACTGAAGTGAGATGGTTAAGCCGAGGCGCTGTGCTGAGGCATTTCTTTGATCTACGAGAGGAAATCGGACAGTTCATGGAGAAAAAAGGAAAACCGGTGTTGGAATTACAATCTCAGGAATGGCTACGGGACCTTGCATTCTTGGTTGATATTACTGAACACTTGAACAATCTGAACAAAATGTTGCAAGGCCGCAAAAAAGTTGTCACACAGTTTTCTGACAACATACATGCATTTAAGTTGAAGCTGACTTTGTGGGAGATGCAACTGGCAAATGGCAACCCTGCTCATTTCCCCTGTCTGAGAGATGTGTGTGTGACCAGACCTGATGCGGACATGAAACGGTACAAAGACAAAATTGCAGGACTACTGCGGGAGTTTGAGAAACGTTTTCAGGTATTTGGTGAACTTGAGACAGAATTTTCAGTTTTTCGCTCACCTTTCACAGTTAACCTGTTGGGGATGGGGGCGCTGTTTAGACTATTTATGCTAATGTGGCTAATTTTTTAAACGGCTTCCCACAAAATCCTTGATCGTACAATATGCATATTATTATTATTATTGGATAGAAAACAGTCTATAGTTTCTATAGGAGTTGAAATTTTGTCTCTAAGTGGAACAGAGCCCATTCTACAGCAATTTCCCTGACATGGAGTCAGATTTGAGAAACGTTGGCCACTTTTCTGAAGTCATTTAAACGGGCACTGTCGTTGCTATGACTATACGGACACTTCTTACGTCTTCCCCTGGATGCCTTTACGTGATGACGATTCCAACGGGCTCGATTGCTCGTTCACAGGCCCTACAAATGAAAAAAACCTTTAGCTAGCAAGTCTTTTCTTGCTGCGTAACGCGCGTGGAAGACACCGACCCTCTCCTGTTCCAAGCGTTAGTTTAGCCTGTTATATTTCTCCGGTCATCTTTTCACTCGTTATAGGAGTTACAAACATCACAAAGTAGTTAATTTAAAGCGTTTTATAGCAATTTATATCCGTTTAGTGCGATTTTGGGACATTTATTTTTGCAACGATGTGAAAAGTTGGTCACGCTTTTCAGTTCATCCCGAACGTAGTTGACATTTCCACATGGCAAGAGGACAGCTTTCCACCAAAAGACGATTTCTCCCAAGAAAGGATCCTTTGCCCAAGATACTGATGGAAGAACAGCTCAAGGTAGGACATTTTTATTATGATAAATCGTGTTTCTGTCGAAACATTTTAGTGGCTTAGGACGCCATGTTTTTTGACGTAGCTTCGCTTGGCGCAAACTGTATTGAAAAGTAAGGATAAATTAAAAAATGTAATAACGCAATTGTATTAAGAATTAAATTGTCTATCAATCCCTGTCCACCCTATATTTTTTAGTCACGTTTATGAGTATTTATGTATAAGAGTAGATCACTGTCTAAGTGGCGCAAGGACGTTTTCTTTACCAGCTTGTCTACATTTCACATTGTCTAACCATGATTTTGGTGGCTAAATATAAACATTTTCGATCAAACTGTATATGCATGTTGTAATGTGATGTTACAGGAGTGTCATCGGAAGAATTCTGAGAAGGTTAGTGAAAAAATTAATATCTTTTGGCGATGTTGACTTTTATCGCTCACTTTGGCTAGAATCAATGCTGGGCTGCTAATTGCTATGTGCTAAGCTAATATAACGATTTATTGTGTTTTCGCTGTAAGACACTTAGAAAATCTGAAATATTGTCTGTATTCACAGGATCTGTGTCTTTCGATTCGTGTATGCTGTGTATTTTTACGAAATGTTTGATGATTAGTAGTTAGGTAAACACGTTGCTCATTGTAATTATTCTAGTCCATTTGTGATGGTGGGTGCAATTGTAAACTATGCCATCTACCTGAAATATGCACTTTTTTCTAACAAAACCTATCCCATACCATAAATATGTTATCAGACTGTCATCTAATGAGTTTTTTTGTTGGTTAGAGGCTATAAATATCTTAGTTTAGCCGAATTGGTGATGGCTACTGGTGTTGGTGGACAAATAAAAGATGGTGGAATATGCTAATGTGTTTTTAGGTAATAGATGTACATCTTTACATATTGTGTCTTCCCTGTAAAACATTTTAAAAATCGGAAATGTTGACTGGATTCATAAGATCTGTGTCTTTCATTAGCTGTATTGGACTTTAATGTGTGAAAGTTAAATATTTTAAAAAAATATTTTTTTTGAATTTCGCGGCACTGGTTTTTCAGTGGGGGGGGGGGGGGGAGTGCCGCTAGCGGCACGCTGATCCTAGACAGGTTAAAGCTTCTGATCTGCCGGTCGAAATTCAGCTAGAGACAATTGATTTGCAGTGTGATGCAGATTTGAAGGGCAAATTTGCCTCTGTAGGTCTGGACAGATTTTATCAGTATCTACTACCAGGGTACCCCAAATTAACAGCCCTGGCTGCTAAAATTTTGTGCATGTTTGGGACAACCTACATTTGTGAACAAATTTTCTCAGTGATGAATATCAATAAAACAAAAATGCGTTCAAGGCTCACAAACAAGCACTTAAATGACATTCTGAAAGTGACAGCTAGTCAGGACATGACACCTGGTGTTGATGCACTTGTACAGGCCAAAAGATGCCAAGTTTCAGGAACAAATACAAGTCCAGACTAGACTAACACCTTTAAAATGCTGCCTTAGATACTGTTTGCATTGAAAGAATACAGCTCTGTGAAGATGAATCCTTACTGTGGTGATTTAAAAAATGTGCACTTTAATGTTAGTCAGCAGCTTCAAAACAAAAGTTGTGTGATGGAATTCTACTGTTCATACAACTCCATAAATTTTCAGTATGTATTGTATGTGTATGTATGTTTCATGTATGAAGTTTACAGATTTACAGGACAGGCGAACACTTTCTTCATTACACATTTAAAATCACTCTCCTTAGTTTGTAAGGTGTACGCAGGGATTACATTTAGATTTTATATGCGTATGTGTAAGTGGTTTAAAAATTCCTTTCTTTAAAAGTCTCATTTAATCTTAAAGTGCATTACTATATTTTTCAGTACCAATTAAAGTTTTGTGCCTTTGTACAATCAGTGGGATCAGTTGCAATGCATATTTGTGAATGATAAAAGTAAATTGCACATTTGTCTAAGGAAATATGAGGTGTTTCATGAAATGTTTTGTAAAAGGATAGTTCATTAAATTTCAATATTTTCCTAATGTTCTTGTGCTTCTTTACACCAAAACAAAGGAAAGACATGATATTTTGGTTATTTATAGCAGAGTATGGTATAATTTTAATGGTCCGGCCCACTTGACATCTCCCTAGGCCGTATGTGGCCCACGATGCGAAATGAGTTTGACACCCCTGGGTTAGAGCATTGGGCCAGTAACCGAAAGATAGCTTTATCAGATCCCCGAGCTGACAAGGTTAAAATCTGTCGTTCTGCCCCTGAACAAGGCAGTTAACACACTGTTCCTAGGCTGTCATTGTAAATAAGAATTTGTTCTTAACTGACTTAGTTAAATAAATAAATAATTTATTTTATACAGTGTTTTTTTCTCATCGTTATTGAGGGTGCCAATAATTTTGGACCTGACTGTATGTCAATGCGTTTTTGCAAATACAACCAAAAATCCTTGGATGTTGAATGTCAGTATGGAAATATGACAACATGTAATATTGATAGAACACTGATTCACATTGTGTTTTTGCCTCGTGGGACATTACAACTAATAATATACTTCAGTCCCTTAATCCTCTGGAGTGCAATATTACATTACCCTACTCTGCATGACCCTCAGAGGACAACATATTATGCGACATTACTGCTATATTAATCTATAGGAAATAGTGTTATTATTAATGATGACACAGAGGGAACTTAAAGTAATCAGCATTCCTCCTCCTACAGCTCTGTGGAACAGGTCATGATACTCTGTATGACAGAGTGATGGCAATACTACATATAGTGTACTTCACTGAAGCACACAGGGTTCCAGTGGGATATTTCTACTATGCAGCATCACAGTATCTACTGTAGCTATGCTGTGGGATTTGAGCTACGCTATATAGAGACATGGAATTCTATAGCCTTACTGCAGTCCTTTTGGAAAACAAAACACTATTACGAGAGACTACTGTACTGCTGGAGGTTTTCTCATCAAAACCTCTACAGTGATGAGAGCCATTTCATCAATTCAAAGTGTTTTGTTAGATTGTAGTCCATTGATTCTTTAAATGTCTGGGTTTTTGGGGAAATTCTACCTTTGAACAATTTGACTGGTCCTAGTGATGAGGAATAAACATTCACTAACACACTACCAGATATGATGGTTCTCCAACCAGCCTCCAACAAGCCCATTCACTAACACACTACCAGATATGATGGTTCTACAACCAGGCTTCACAAGCCCATTCACTAACACACTACCAGATGTGATGGTTCTCCAACCAGCCTCCAACAAGCCCATTCACTAACACACTACCAGATCTGATGGTTCTCCAACCAGCCTCCAACAAGCCCATTCACTAACACACTACCAGATCTGATGGTTCTCCAACCAGCCTCCAACAAGCCCATTCACTAACACACTACCAGATCTGATGGTTCTCCAACCAGCCTCCAACAAGCCCATTCACTAACACACTACCAGATGTGATGGTTCTCCAACCAGCCTCCAACAAGCCCATTCACTAACACACTACCAGATCTGATGGTTCTCCAACCAGCCTCCAACAAGCCCATTCACTAACACACTACCAGATCTGATGGTTCTCCAACCAGCCTCCAACAAGCCCATTCACTAACACACTACCAGATCTGATGGTTCTCCAACCAGCCTCCAACAAGCCCATTCACTAACACACTACCAGATGTGATGGTTCTCCAACCAACCTCCAACAAGCCCATTCACTAACACACTACCAGATCTGATGGTTCTCCAACCAGCCTCCAACAAGCCCATTCACTAACACACTACCAGATCTGATGGTTCTCCAACCAGCCTCCAACAAGCCCATTCACTAACACACTACCAGATCTGATGGTTCTCCAACCAGCCTCCAACAAGCTCATTCACTAACACACTACCAGATATGATGGTTCTCCAACCAGCCTCCAACAAGCCCATTCACTAACACACTACCAGATCTGATGGTTCTCCAACCAGCCTCCAACAAGCCCATTCACTAACACACTACCAGATATGATGGTTCTACAACCAGGCTTCACAAGCCCATTCACTAACACACTACCAGATCTGATGGTTCTCCAACCAGCCTCCAACAAGCCCATTCACTAACACACTACCAGATATGATGACGCATTCTGCTGGCATGTTGCCTGCTGCCATCCCAGTTCAGTGTGAAAGCGGTTAGAGAGGTGTGAATGGCAGGAATTCACCTCCAGCAGTTTACCCATTGTAGACTGTACTGTAGTCTAGGAAAAGAAAGGAAATTAGTTTACCAATTTTAAACTATACTGTAGTATAGGAGAAGAAAGGAAATTAGTTTACCCATTGTAGACTGTACTTTAGGATAGGAGAAGACAGGAAATTAGTTTACCCATTTTAAACTGTACTGTAGTATAGGAGAAGGCAGGAAATTAGTTTACCCATTGTAAACTGTGCTGTAGTCTAGGAGAAGACAGGAAATGAGTTTACCCATTGTAAACTGTACTGTGCTGTAGTCTAGGAGAAGACAAGAAATTAGTTTACCCATTGTAAACTGTACTGTGCTGGTAGTCTAGGAGAAGACAGGGAACTATTTTACCCATTGTAAACTGTACTGTGCTGGTAGTCTAGGAGAAGACATGGAATTATTTTACCCATTGTAAACTGTACTGTGCTGGTAGTCTAGGAGAAGACATGGAATTATTTTACCCATTGTAAACTGTACTGTGCTGGTAGTCTAGGAGAAGACATGGAATTATTTTACCCATTGTAAACTGTACTGTGCTGGTAGTCTAGGAGAAGACATGGAATTATTTTACCCATTGTAAACTGTACTGTGCTGGTAGTCTAGGAGAAGACATGGAATTATTTTACCCATTGTAAACTGTACTGTGCTGGTAGTCTAAGAGAAGACATGGAATCTGGGGTGTATTCCTCTGAATGGAGCTTGCTACTTTACAGATAATCAAATAACACATTTAATTTATACAGAGATTTACAGTGATTAACAGAAACCTGGTCCTAAATCCCCAAACTACAAGCATTGGCGCCAGACAGACGGTACACTACTGCTGCGCTGTGAAATATTGACCAAACGTACAGTGAAGCAGACTTAGACTACACAGTAGTGTATCTTTCTATCAGTACACTACAACAACCTAATCAACATATAGAGTAGTACATTGAGTACCCTCTACAAGCAAGGACACTAGGTGCACTAGAGGAATAGTGCAGGCTATAGGAATAGCAGCAGAGCAGAGCATAAACACCTTAGTGGAATGAAATATGATGACGGTCCTAACAGTAATGGCTAAAGGCTCAGCACTGTAGAATATGTCTTGGCCAAGTAGTGATATGTGATCTACAGTATACCCACCTCTCTCCTTCTGCGTTTCTCTCCCTCCCTCTGTCTCCCTCTATCCATCTCTCTTCCCATCCCTATCCCTCTCTCTGTCACACACACAGCACGGTTCCTCTCTTTTTCTATTACCCTCTCTCCCTCTCTCTCTGACTAGGACGGTCTCTCTCCATCTCTCTCTCCCTCCATCTTCCTCCCTCTCTCTTCATTAGTGCTGAGCGATTTGTACTTTTTGAGGTTGGTTCAGTTTCAGTTCGATTATTAAGAAATAATCACGGTTTTTGATTATTTTTTTAAACATGAAATGTATTATGAAATAATGACGTTACAATGATAAGAGGTTAATGGAAATCCCAAAGCCCAAAATAGTAAACATTACATTTCCAAAACATTGAAAATATTCCATTGTCTCTGTCAGGTCCACATAACGTAGACATCAATAGAAAAATAGGTGTACATTCCTCTCTCATGCGGTCTATGTGGACTGTGTGTACCACAGGAGGTTGGTGGTACCTTAATTGGGGAGAACGGGCTTGTGGTATTGACTGGAGCGGAATAGGTGGATTGGTATCAAATATATCAAACACATGGTTTGCAGACTCCTGTGGTGTGTATCTAACCTAACGTAGCAGGTGTTAAAGTGTTCCAGAGATCTATATACAATGACAAGATGCTCATGTTTATGCCCTAACAATGGGAGTCGTTGTCCCAAAAGTGGGAAGGCAGACGACAAGCTTAGGACTAAAATAAGCCCACAGAAAGGCATAGGGCTTATTTTGGACAGATTTTGGAGAGAGTAAAACCTCTCACTTCGCCTCTTCCTCTCTGATCCGTCTCTGAGCCGTAAAAAAATGGCTCAATTGATTATGGTCATTGTAGTTAATTACCACGTTTCTGGCTGAACTAGGTTGAATATTTGCTTAATGAAACTACAACTCCCGCCAGCCCAGCGTCCCACATAGTTCTTGACTTGATTTCTCAGATTTCTCTCGTGAATTATTAGATTTCTATCTACAGTAATTGAACTGATGTCAGTCAATTAGTTGTTTAATAACCCCCCCAAAAAAGAAATGACAGTTTGTTATTCAGCACCACTCTTCATCTTTCATTCTCTCTCATCTCTCATCTCTCTCATCTGGTCATGGCTCACATCAACACCATTATCCCAGAAACTCTACACCCACTCCAATTTGCATACCACCCTAACCGATCCACAGATGATGCATTCTCTATTGCACTCCACACTGTCCTTTCCCACCTGGACAAAATGACACCTATGTGAGAATACTATTCATTGACTCCAGCTCAGCATTCAACACCAAAGCTCATCAATAAGCTAAGGACCCTGGGACTAAACACCTGCCTCTGCAACTGGACCCTGGACTTCCTGACGGCCTACCCTCAGGTGGTAAGGGTAGGTAACAACACATTCGCCTCGCTGATCCTCAACCCAGGGGCCCCTCAGGGGTGCGTGCTCAGTCCTCTCCTGTACTCCCTGTTCACTTATGACTGCACGGCCAGGCACGACTCCAACACTATCATTAAGTTTGCCGATGACACAACAGTGGTAGGCCTGATCACCGACAACGACGAGACAGCTTATAGGGAGGAGGTCAGAGACCTGGCCGTGTGGTGCCAGGACAACAACCTCTCCCTCAACGTGAATAAGACAAAGGAGATGATTGTGGACTGCAGGAAAAGGAGGATTGAGGACACCGCCATTCTCATCGACGGGGCTGTAGTGGACGGGGCTGTTGGTGTCCACATCACCAACAAACTAACATGGTCCAAGCACACCAAGACAGTCGTAGAGAGGGCACGACAAAACCTATTCCCCCTCAGGAGACTGAAAAGATTTGGCATGGGTCCTCAGATCTTCAAAAGGTTCTATAGCTGCACCATTGAGAGCATCCTGACTGGTTGCATCACTGCCTTGTATGGCAAATGCTCGGCCTCCGCAAGGCACTACAGAGGGTAGTGCGTACGGCCCAGTACATCACTGGGGCCAAGCTTCCTGCCATCCAGAACCTCTAGGCGGTGTCAGGCCCTAAAAATTGTCAAAGACTCCAGCCACCCCATAGACTGTTCTCTCTGCTACAGCACGGCAAGAGGTACCGGAGCACCAAGTCTAGGTCCAAGAGGCTTCTAAACAGCTTCTATGGCTACCCAGGCTATTTGCATTGCCCACCCTCCCCATTTCTTTTACACCGCTGCTACTCTGTTTATAATCTATGCATAGTCACTACCTACATGTGCATATTACCTCAATTACTTTGACTAACTGGTGCCCCTGCACATTGACTCTGTACCGGTACCCCCTGTATATAGTCTCGCTATTGTTATTTTTCTGCTGCTCTTTAACTAATTGTTACTTTTATTTCTTATTCTTTTTAAACTGCATTGTTGGTTAGGGGCTTGTAAGTAAGCATTTCACTGTATTGTTGTATTCGGCGCATGTGACTAATAACATTGGATTTGATTTGATCTCTCTCTTACACACATGTGCTTGCACGCCATGTATACACACACACACACACAAACACACACACAACCTGTCAGTCAAGACCTCAGGTTTGGCAGTGTGCTTGTTTAGGCCAAACACGTATACACATCATGGTAATCAATATTTCTCTCTTTCCTGCTCTCCCCCATATTTTATCCCTCCGCTCCTCTCCCCATTCATTCCCTCTTTAGTCCCCTGTTTCCTCTCCTCTACCGTCCTCCTCTCACTCACTCATGTTCCCTCTATTTACATTCTTTCAACAGACGGCATTTCTACCCAGACGGCATTTCTACCCGTCTCTCTCTCTTTCTTTCTCTGTCTGTCTTTCATTCCTCCAGTCCCTTCCTCCTCTCCTCTTTTTTTCACCTTCCCTATTTGTTCCAAAGGACTCGTCAGGGTCAAAGAACAGGCACTGTGAAATGGAGGGAGAGGAAGGGAGAGGATGGAGGGAGAAAGAGAGAATATCATGTCAGCAAGCCCTGTTAATCAAAGAAATTGTGTTAGCACCTGAATTCATGAAAAACTGAGTGAGAGAGAGAGAAAGAGAGCGAGAGAGAGGAGGTAATGGGGTGAGAGAGAAGTGAGGGGGAGGTTGAAACAGAGAGTGGAAGGGAGGGAGGTTGGCACAGGAAGTAAATTGAAAATTATTTGCTATCTCTCATGCAATCATTATCTTCTTGCGTGATTGTTTGCGTGTATCATTGTGTGTAGACTGCATTAACCCCTATAGCTCTCTCTATTATTATGTTTCTGTGTGTGTGTGTGTGCATGCATGTGTGTGTGTGCGTGTTTTGCAGTGATCTTAATTGTTGTTATCATTCATGCTGTACAATAACCACCTCCACCCGTATCTTTGTCTCTGTCTGCTATGTACACTCTCCCTCTCTCCCTCTCTCCCTCGCTCCCTCCCTCTGTCTCTGTCTGCTATGTACACTCTCCCTCTCTCCCTCGCTCCCCCCCCCCCCCCCTCTCTCTCTCTCTCTCTATCTCTCTCTCTCTCTCCCTCCCTCCCTCTATATTTCCCTTCTCGCTCATATTGTTTCTTCTCAGCCTGTAGCCTAAATAGCACCTATTTCATCTTCCCTCTCCCCCACACCCCATCTTTTCCTCGTCTCTCTCTCTCTCCATTGTTTGTTCCCCTTCTCTATACCGTATTGCTGTTCCAGTATTGCTCCAGCCAAAACTAACTTATATTACCCCATGATTGGATTCAGAATCCATTACACTCTCTCTCTCCTCTCCCTGTCGTTCTATTCCCCCATCTCTCTCCACCCCCCTCTCTCTCTTTGCTTTGCACCCTCTGTGTAGACAATTCCTGATGTGAACAAACTTACAATTCTGGGAGAATGTTGCAAGAACATCTAAGTCTTCTAAACTCCTCAATATCTTCTCTCTCTCTCTGTCTGTCTCTCTCTCTGTCTGTCTCTCTCTCTCTCTGTCTCTCTCTCTGTCTGTCTCTCTCTCTGTCTGTCTCTCTCTCTCTCTGTCTCTCTCTCTCTCTGTCTCTCTCTCTCTCTGTCT